>NC_051161.1:133552783-133837405 GCF_013339745.2 Dermacentor silvarum | reverse complement strand
TGTTAGCAAGTCTGCACTTGCATGCTTTTTTGGTGAGGTAGTCTAAAATGTCAGTTTGAACTTATCTTTGATGGTTTTTATTGCGTGTAGCTGTTTGTGTTCTTTTTTTTGGCACTAGGTGCGAGAATAATGTACGCTTTTGTGTGTTTATACTTATGTACGCCAGTTTTTTTTGTATACGGTCACTGCATGCTGAACTGTAATCGCTGGGAAGCCTAGTCAAGCTCACAAGAGCTTTTTTGCCCAACTTTGATGCCTCTTACTTCCTGAAGTGAAGTGAAAATAAAATAAACTGAAACTGAATCTTGCATAGTCTCTTTCAATACGACAGTATTGCCATATGAATGAATTTGACAATGTTTGCTAAACATTAAGTTTGCAAAGTCGCGAAGTCGCTACAAGCTAGAATGGCGAAGTTGAGGCAAATCGATTCAGCAACAATCACTCCCAAGTTTGCTGAATCACCCTGCTTGCAGCACCCCTAGGCACTGGCGCCAGACTTCCCTCTAGTAAGATAAACATAAGCAAAGGAAAGGCACGGAACATAACCACAAAAAGTCCAGTTTGCTACCCTGAACAGGTTCCCTCTAGTAAGTTTTGTAGGAAATTCCACGGAGACAGCTTAGAATAAGCAGATACACAAGATAACGCACGATTAATGATTGTTCCTCATCGGCGCGCACGCCTCAAGTACGCGTGCTCAAAACTCTGAACCGAAGGTCCCTACTTCCTAATAGTTTATCCTACTCGGTTATCGAGAGACTGTCGTGCATGATCTGCAAAGCATCGGAAAACATTATGACAGAACCCATCTTACGACGACTGTGGACGGTAATGCGATTAGCAATCAAGCAATATAGTGCCACATTGATTAAAATTTGTAGTCATTCTGTCACCACCGTTGCTTCAGCTATATGCCATGTGCATTGTCTCCGGTATCGGCTCAATTTTTATGACACTTACTTGGCAATGTTTTTCATTGGTGTGACGTCATCACGACGACGCAGTGACGACGACGGAATGACGAAGAAGGAACGATGTCGATGGAAAGACAAGACAAAGCGGTGTGTGACAAAGACAGCATGTCGACGATTCTGAGCGAAGGTAATGATACATCAAGTGCAGCATAACTACGACGGCATCAGGACAATGGGATGACGATGATGACCTGAAGACGATGGTATGACGACAATCGGATGAGCAGCTGGAATGACATTGATGGCACGACCACAACAGCAACATGACAGCGATTACATGACAGATGATAACGAATGCATGACGGCGACCGTCAGGCAACGATATAATGTCAGATAACGACCAGGATAACCACGCCTTCAGGATTGCCTGAGCAACATTTGAGGTGAGCAAGTGAGCAAGTTTTTAGGTCAAGGCTTCTTTTTTCAATTAGACATATGCGCTCCTTGAAACCCAATGGGAGCTTCAACCGCATCACTAGAACACCACTATGATCACACGATGTCGTATGCAAATAATAAAAATAAAATTAGCCTGTTTTGTTCAGATGGAGACAAAAATACTGGTTACTAAGAAACAGTAACCTTTTTTTACAAGGTACGGTATCCTCCATTACGTATGGTTTATCCTCGGTAGTAATCTGAGCTAGAAGAAAGAAAATCAGTAGATAATCACCGATATTTTAGAGTTCGTGCATCTGAAACTGGCTCTTATGTGCGCGATTCGCTCACTTTCTTTGCATTCTTACAAATCTGAAAGACCTGCTTAAAAATATTGGAGTGTCATTGCGTACCTCAGAAACGCATCAGAGCTATGGCTCTTCGGTCACTCCTGTCGAAGTATGATGCAAGAATATCCATGTATATTGTAGCTGCATGTGAATACACGAGCGATGATACGTTGGAGCATAAATACGTGTAATGATGCATCCGTGACCATTTTGAATATAAATTTCCCCAAAATCAGCATATGGCAAACCGCTGGGCGCGTCACAGGGCACCGACTACAAGATATGACAGTCACTATTTGGGTTCTTAATTGATCACAATTTGTCAGTTCACTTACATACCTACTAGAAAAACTGAGAAACGCCTAGAAAGGCTATGCATTGTGACTTTAAGCTTCACAAAAGGAAGAATAGAAATATGCTTAAGTTCTACGAACGTTCAAAAGTAGATTTTATGACTAGCTCATTAGAAAAGGCCGTTCTCCAATGGGTGTCCGCTTATAGTTAACAAGATGGGCGGAATACCAATCAATTGCTCTTGTGAGCATTGAATTACATAACCGGAAAAGACTCCCCGACGATTACGACACTCCCTATTAAGAAATTTGAGCGCTGCTCTATATGTGTATTGATTTCGTGATATATTGGCTCACGCGGACAATCTTTCTCGTGCGGCACGTTGTAAACGAGCGAAGTGTGGCGCGACAACCTCGTTAATCTGGAGATCGCGAGAGCCAGCACATGCGTCACGGGTAGGCGTGATTCACAGCAGCCGCCGCCGACCGACCCCCTTGACGACGCGCGCTACTCTGGCGCTATCCTGTAGCCGTCGTCGCCGCACTACGCTTTTCTTCTCACGCTTTCGCCATACCGTCCTCCGCTATCCGCCTCATGGTACCGCTGCCCCCCCTCCGCTTTCCTCCTCGCGTCTTTCATCCCGCACGGCGCTGCCCGTTCGCTCTTTCATCCTTCGTAGCGCTCGTTTGCTCGGTTACGCCGCGGGAGAACGCCGACGCCGATGCTCGCCGCCGGAACGGGCGCCTAAGACCGGCGCTCTAAAATTGTATTTATAATCACACCTTGTTGACGCGCTAAACTGTCCTGCTAAGAACAAACCCCGCAGGGTTCCCACATCGGAAAATCTCTCTTTAATGTAGTGTTGAAAGATGTGAAAGATGTCAATTCAGACGGGAGCGTTAGCGTATTAAAAACGAATTAAAAGAAAGCGTGACCTTGAACATGTCGCGTCACTGGAAAAAATTTGCAACGTTGATCTGATAAGGTACGGTTTTACAGAAAGGCCAAGTGGTAAGAGATAAGTGGATTTGGAGGCACTCCATAGTTGTGAAAAAATTGTAAATGTTAACAGCACAAGTTAACTTTAGCGCGCAGACAAAGAGAAGACAAAATTATGAATACAATATCAAACGGAGAAGGAGGTCCTATTGACAATGGGGTAGGCTAAAATGTCTAACTATGTTTCCAATGGCTCGTAGAGGAAATCTGACGTTGTCAAACCGCAAGCCAGGTTGCTGAGATACACTGCAAGCGACCAATACAAAAGCGCGGGGGCGAGGGATTTTCTTTGCTTATAGTTTTAGCGCAACATTAGCCCCTTCTACTTACTGCGTCGCTTAGACAACAAATATAATCGTCATCTTCCTTAATGATTAACGTTCACCATAAACACTTGCCATGATAGGACCGCATAAGTGCACACCGAGATTCAAGCATACTGCAGTGAACAGCTGCATGTTACAGACAACTTTCATGCAGTCTGCCGTTAGTTTCACCACATGAAGCATGATATCAAAAAAAAAAAACTGAAGGTTTCATTCATCTGATCGAAGTTAGAGATGACGCCAAAGAGCAATGGGTAACAACTTCTGTACCATTAAACTATGGCTAAGCTGGTGAATGAAGTTAACAAAAAGGAGGTAAGTACCATCAAGGCTCCAGCTATGGCTATCCTCGAGCGAAAGGTACCGATTCGGTAAACGCATGTATCGTATCTACGTTTTAGGGGCGAGTTGTTTTAGGGGCGAGTGGTCGCCGTAAACCTTTTCACAGCGTTTTGGTCAAATCCGACGCGCACAGGCGAGTATGGTATGCATGAAACCAGTGCAGTACACATATTGCCATCAAATGTGACGTCCAAGTCATTCTTGCCGAGCAGAACGCGCAGTAGCTTTGGAAATTTATTTATTTGAATACCCTAAAGGCGCTAGTGGGCATTGCATAGCCCTGATTTCAGGTGAGTGCATAATCGACTAAAAGAATGCTAACAACAAAACAAGAAAAAGAAAGGGCGAGTTGACCTAAACCAAGATAAATACATTTGGAAAAAGTCGACCAAATACATTGATTACGAGTACCGACCATTTTGTTAAATTTAGCATTTAGCGGTAGTATCGTTAGCAATGCCAAAAATCTTTTTCAAGAAATATTTAAAGGCGGAGGTGCCGCGCAAAGCATACTCAGCATATAACGTGTTTCTTTTTTTCTTTAGTTCGAGAAAATTTATAGAACATTCACGCTGAGCAATTTTGTCTGCTGTGGTACTTTACCTGAAGGAAGGGATGTTATTTGCAGGGAAACTTGGAAAGTACTAAAAACCCTCCCAAAAAATGGATAGGCAATTAATTTTACTTTTCAGTTAGGGACACCTTCCGATTTCGAAATGGAAGCCAAATGGTAGATAATGCAATGCCTGATTCGAAGAAATGCGATTAATCGCAGCCCTTTCAACATATCTGTACGCAAAATATGCAAGAAAATGTTATTGCTGTTACAAACTAGATTATTTCCAATTTATCGACACAAGTTTTCGGGGGAAACTGTAAGCAGGAACACCAGTATATAGGTCGTAGCACAATTTAAGCCTATTATCTCGAATAGGGTACTAGACCTACGATTTGTGCTACGCAAACATGACTTCACTACCACTCCGCTTCAATTTCGCAATTGCTCTGCATGTGCCCCAAAGTGACGAAATGAGAACAAAATATTTGTGAATGAGAAATAAATATTCGGGCACCATAAGCTATTACCCATTGCTAAAGTATGTCATAGAATGCCTCTAAGTTGGATTGGTATATATTTCATATAGGGAAACATAGAGTCACATCTTACTCACATGCTGGAATCTGTGTGAAGCGCCTTGTTTCACATAGACTCCATTCTTTCTCTCTCTCTCTTTCTATCTGAAGCGAAGCTTTCCTGATGCGCTTCTTTATATGCTTTAAATGTGTTGGCCTTCTGCACCCCATTTTGGAGCATTACGACGATTGGGCCCAGCGTAGCATGATGGCGGCCCCGTTTACTATTTAACTAGTTCCTGGTATTGGCCCATTTTTTTCTACACGTGGTAGACGACTCGGCAGCTACGCGTGCTTGTGTAGCGGGTGAGCCTGCATACTCTTATTTATCAAAGTAATGCTTCTATACCTCGAATCCCGTTCAAACTTGTGATTTCGTGCACACTGTGACGCGTATACTGAACGTACCTCGATTTTTCTGTTAGACAGCTACAAAGTGAGTGAGGACTGATTATCATGCTGCAACTGAATGCGTCACCGATTGCGGGACCGGACCTCCTATACTTAGAGCCCTTTGCTCTAACTATTAAGCCACTATAGCACGCATGCTTTTCTTGTGCCGAAGTCCTATTTGAAACGTCTGGCCCGGCGTAACATAGCCATTTCTCGCGTTCTTCCCAGATCTCGGCTAGTGTTTTGGCACGGTTTGTTAGACGGCACAGGCTTCAAGATCGGCCCACATTTTTCGTCCGACGAATCGGTGATTTCCCCCTACAATGTTACGGCATTAAACAATACATGCACGTTGTATAGCGCATGATCCATGACTCCATGTGAGCTAGGTTGTCGTTGTGCGACAAGTGAGTGTGTCACATTGTTCTTGCTGTTCTGTAAACGCTTTTGTCTTTTCACCGACTGTGACAGACCAAGTAGCCAGGAATACCTAAAGCTAACTTTCGTAGGTGTTTGTTCTCAGAGTGCTACAAAAAGCATGCGCTGGCGGCGCGCAGTCTCTCTTTAGTTCTGTAACGTTCCGAGATGACGAAGAAGAGGAGGATGCCCGAGGAAGAGGCCACCCGGCTAGAACGTCGACGGGAAATCGTTCGCGGATGGGCACGTCGTCATCGAGCCGATGAGAGATGCCGAAGCCAAGCGGCGCCGAAGAGAAGACCCCGAAGTTCGTGCAAGGCAAGCCAATGCCAAGAGATTTGAAGAAGAGCCGAGCGAGAGTGATGAAGTAGTTGAGACTGGCGAAGAAGCGGGTAAATTATGGAAGGGCGAGGGAGACAAATAAATGAGTTTGAACGCAGAAATTAGTTTGTGCTTGGTTTATTCTAAACAAAATTTAAAATTCGGTGCCAACTTCACTGACTTAACGTCGCGAAGACTGGTTAAACAGTGGAGACGGTGGCATCAAATAGGCAAAACTAAAGAAAAGCAAAGTTAAACAATGAAAAGACTAAGCCGAGCGTTGTAAAACCAAGTTTATCAATTTGATGACACCAGCTCCCCCTTTTTCCCTTCGCTCGTGCGGGAAGGTGGCGCTTGTGAAGCCACCATCTTTCTTGTCTCACTCTCACATGCTTTCACTCGCACCTAAAGCACAAAGTGCGCGGTGCGCGATATGATCTTATCGTATACACGGAACACGATGACTCTTCACGGAACACGATGCGGCTCCACTTCGGCGGTCGCTGTTGTCGCGCGGCGCGCCTATGAGAGGTGCGTTTGCAAGCTGCCGCTTGTAATTCCATTATTTAACTATCTTCGTTCACGGAAGTTTTGGTTTATTGTCTCGGCAGTGCTTTGCGGCGGCAGTGAAATTTCGTAATATTGAAATCGCATACAAGCCCACTTCGTTATATTTAGGTTCTAAATACATGGTGTTCTATGGACAAGAGGTTATTAAAAGTTAAATATTTTGTTATATTAAAAAATTCGTTATATTGAAGTTTGTTATATTGAGGTTTTAGTGTATGTGGGCACCCCTGCGGACTGATGGCAGTGTTGTGTGCGCAAATACCACCTGTAAGCTTCTCATGGACTAAGTGTACACAAAATACCTAGCGAGTATCATGACCCAGCGAGTGTGCCAAAGCTGAGAACTAAAGAGCGCGGAATACAACACGGGTGTTCAAGTAACTGTAAAATAGCGCTCATATTTTTTGCGAGAAGGCAAAGGATGCCAGCCCCACAGGCAGGACCGGCGGCATGATCTTTGCCGCTATGCCAATAATATAGGAAGGACCGCATCTGCGTAATGAAAAAGCAAAAAAAAAAAAACTATCTTCCTTCATAGTGGACAAGTTTATTCGTACTTTGCCCTGAAAGCAGATAGAGAATTTTTGTATCCCTAAGAACGAACTGAATATTATTCCCATTTCAGATACCTCCTATATTACGTACACTGCATTATTTGCTTTTTGGAATCTGCTGTTTAAAGCATTATGAATCCCATGCGTCAACCTGAATTATCCCAGATAGTCAGGGTAGAAGCTTGTTCAGCTCCATGCCCGTGTATTAACGCCTGTTTTGTTTCCGTTTGGCTACCATGTGACGCAAATGTAGATTTTCTTATACAATAATTATTTATTGTTCTTGAAAACCAAAATCAGTTGTTCTGTTCTGTTCTAGGAGAACGTTTCAGCAAGTCCTAATGCTGGACGTATCACTAGCAAAGGCCGCTCGCCAATGGCAAGGAACTGTTATGATTGAAAACTTTGCGATTTGACACTGTTATTTTGCTGTGTTCGAACTAGGGTAATAGAAGTGACGCTGAGTGCATATATTGTAAACAAATCAGTCTTGGTTCTATGCTGGATGAAAATCGTGTCGTTCAGGCTGTTTATTGTTTATGTACAATTTTCTTCTTTTGCCTGCTTTTTCACTGTTTCTAGCAGCTCGGTTTCAAAGGGTACGTAAGCGTCTTCGTCTTGATCGCAGGAACTGAAGACGCATGTCATCGGAACATTTTGGTCCAGCTGTTGAAAAAAAGGAAATGTTCAATAACGAAGTTAGAATCATGCGCCGCAATAGACAGGCTTCCTTAGGCGCGATAATAAGACTAGTTGCAGTGCTTCAAGCGGCCGTGTTTTTAAAGCGCGATTTTCTTATATATAAACGTGGTAGACGTGATTATTTGAAATTGTTCAAAGCTCATTTATAGAGCTCTATACTTACACCGCTAACTACAGTACTGAGAATTTTGATTAGGGCCATGATTCGGAACGATATCAATTAAGGCAACATGGCTGGCTCGACCGGGGTGAGGCAGAATAATGTCCGATATTCATATCACACAAGATTACATATGGTCGTATTGGTACAAGCGGGGTGGTCGCAGGGCTATCGTAAAGCCTACAAAGCATTTCAGTAATACCACAAATCTTACATTATCTATGATGATGCGTTTCAATATTTCACCACGAATTAGACCTACGATGCTGGTAGTTTTTGAAAAAATAGGTTAGGCACAGTTATGACAAAGGCTCCATACACACCCAATAGAATTCATGGCGGTAAAAGAGTGCTAAAAGCGATACTGAAATGCCAGGACAAGGGCCGAGCCAGGCTAAGAAGTGGGTTTACATGGTGAGCACGATATACTCCCTGAATAAATCTAAACAAAAAGCCTATAAAAAGCAACGAAAAAAACCTGTGCGTCCTTAATAAAGGAAATGCAGACCAGGGCTTCTAATCGCTGTCACGCAATTATCAAATCAGTTTGTTAGCTGAAGTGACCGATGGTGAGCTAACACATGCAGGCCCCTTGCAATGCCCAGTGATGCATGTCCTCGTAAATTTCACGCGCGCACGTGTCACAGATATTTGACTGCGTGTGGTAATAGTTCAATGCGCTAAAGGCGCCCAGTGAAGTAAATACACTTTTAAGGGCGTCTGTTATGAAGATGAGCGGTGATATACGTCACGGTGTATAGCCTGTTGTTTCTGTTAGTGTAAGCACGAACTCCACACTTGCACGTATACATAGAACTTCTTACTTTAGCACGTGGCTAACAACAGGGATGACTCCGTTTTTTACAGTTAGGGATAGCGCAGCTATCTTCCTATGGGAGATGTCCTTGTACGACTGAAAAACTGCATCACAACATAACTTTAGGCGACATACGAACCGGCACATTTTGTTGTTAGCTGAGAAATTATTGTACCGGAATACGGTTTGGTACAATGTGGCTGCATTTTCTCATGTCTTCACACCCAAGAAAATGTATTCTAGCACCGAGGTGCCGATCATTTAAAAGAACAGAGGTAGCTCATCACTACCTTTCTGCTTAACGGGAATGTTAGTTCTTGACAGAAACGAGACTTCCAAGCGCGAAATTTGAACGTGATATTTTCTGCAATAAATACTTCCCACTGCAGCTGACTGCATGTCTGGTTGAAGTGTCATGTGTGCACGCGGGTGTGTGTATGTGAAAGCTCTCACAAATTTACGTTTGTAAAGTTCGCTTCTACTTCAGAGTTTGATATATAATCTTCCAGTGAAGCCGCGCACGTGAAATACTCACATTCAGCGCTCGCCGAATACATTTAAAGCGGCACCATATCTTCAAAAATGCTGGGCACGTGAGGCGGATATTCTTTTGTAATTCAGCGTCATTCCCTGTATAAAAAATTGAAGGTATGATAGTCACATAAACACATACTATGGAAGTCGACAGAATAAAAAACCAACACTTGACCTTTAATTCCCCTCTGCGAAGTTACCAGAGTTCTGCAGGTTGTTTCCATGCCCGGGAAGAAATGCCGGTCGCTATTTGAACTAGTTACCTGAATAAGATTTAGCGGTAACGACCTAATTAAAAGGATACAGCGTAAGGCTTTTTTGCACCCAGAAGGGTGCTCATTTGTCTCATCGCTAACACTGTTATACCCCTGTCACACGGGCAAGTCCTTCAGATAAGGGGACATCTACTGGAAAGACTTTAAAGCACAGTGACACACGACAAAGGAGTATCTCCCTCCCATCAAAGTTCCTTTGCGGGAAAGAAGATCGGGCATCTACTTTTCGAGCGGAAAGGTGTACTCTCGCCTCACTTGCCCAGCTCATCAATGGAAAAAAAACCGTGACATAAATACGGTGCTCCGTAAGTATCTTTTTTACCTTGGAAAATGTTTTAATTTTCATCGGTAATGCGATTTGTCGAACAGTGGAGATTTACTCTAGCTATACTCTCAAACGCCCGCACCACGTCGCTAGCGCCGCCATGTTGAATTCCGAATATGCGCATTATATGAAATCCAAAATGGGAAAAAATATTTTAGGTTCTACAATCACTACATGTAATCTACATGCGCAGCTTGTTGTAAATGTTTTCTCTTTTTCTGCTTTAACAAGCAGTGCTTGTTTTGTTTTTTGCATCGTTAATTTGAAGAACTAGCGAAAGACGTTAGGGCACTGTTGTGTGTCATCGGCGCAACTCGTTTCTGCAAAGGGTCCTTCGGAGTACCAAAAGTGGTTTCCTGCAAAGGATTTTACTTTTTTCCGTCTGTCAGGGGTATAAGATTTACAGCTGTAAAGAAGAGCTTTTATTTTTTGTACACGAAAGTGATCTCAAACTACACCTGTGATGAGAGAAACGGAGTTCAACATTGTGTAATACTTCTTAGCAACTTGTGCGCACTGAGGTATCTGAAGCATGAGTCGACGAGCGATCGCCATTAATGTTTCAACACCTTGAATTGGCTCAGTTTATCCGTTCGTCTTGACCATCTTCTTAAAACAGCGCTAAGGAAGACTCAAAGTACACGCACGACAGAACTGGCGCTGAACTTGCCACTTGTATTTATTTCAATTGAACGGCTATTTTATGCATACTACGTCAGGCCTCTAAAACGTATCAAGCAAAAGTATGCAGAGTTCAATCTATTTATGCGCCTGCATATACCTGGAAAGAAATCACAACACTTTTGCATGCAGAGCCAAAGACTGACAGCGGACATACCTATCACCTACTTTCCTCGAGCAAAACTCTTCAACTATTTCAGATTCGTCCTTAGTATTTTCAAGTTAAGATGGTATCGGCTCACAAGCTTGAGTGGCATTGTAGTCGCGCAATAAATCACGTGTGGCGTATACCCGCAAGCGGGTTTCAGCCAGGGACAAGAAATGAGGAAAGAAAGAAGGAAAGAAAGAAAGAAAGGAAGGAAGAACGGAAGAGCAGGTGCGGGTAAAGCTCTGCCGGCGCCGGATCACGTAACGCGCGCGACGAAGCAGGCTCGTTTGGTTTGTCGCGGAGAGAGAAAGGGAAGGGAAGGGTGTTGGCGTGCGCTCCGGTGGGTTTCCCTCGCCTCGATTAGTTTCGGCACGCGGATAGGAGCGCCCGCATGTGGTGCGTTCCGCCGAGGAGCAGGCTACGTTTGAAAAATGGCGCCGCGTAGTCGCTCGAGAAAGGGCTCGTAGTCGATGTGCCGATTCTATCGTAAGGGCTTCCGAAGCCCAGGCGAAACGTGCTGCGGACCCCGACTTACGGGAGCGCGATGTTTAGGCCCAATGTCAGCGCCGTCTTGCTATCCAGGAACCCGACAGCGGTGGAGCACGCCTCCGTAACGCTAGCGCCAACTTCCCCGGGGTGATGAAAAGGTTTCAACGCGAGTTTCTCAACCGAAACTTCGGGGGCACCAGCAGTGCGTGTGACAGGTTGTGGTTCGAGCACAACGTGGTACTCGTCAGTGCAATTTGTTCCGAGTGACAACGAAGAAATACACGACAGCCTTCGCTTACCCGCATTTCCTCGACAAGGGAGGGTCTCCTGTTTTTTTTTTCATTAAAACTTTTTTTTATGAAAGCAGGTATGTGTGAACACTTTGTGTAGCGTTCACAAAAATCGGTGCCATGTCCTTTTCCAACGTTTATTATGCTGTCCTGCCCTCTCATTGAAGCACTGACAGGTCTTTCGAATATAAACTCGTTCACAAATTAGGGGCGTTTAGTACAGAGTATTTGACGCAGATATGATGTATTTTGGGTTCGGTAATTATTATCACATTGGAGTAGTTTCCTGTTCTTTTGTAGGGTACGCACTGTCGACAACTTACAAAGCGAGACAAAAAAACAACAACAAATTTACAGTGCATCGGTTTGCGACTTTTCTTGACATTATCCGAAACCTTACGGAGTGAAAGCATGAATACACGGTCGCAATGACCTAAAAATTTAGGAGCATAAAATTGGTACATTTTATCTTCTAAGTATGCTGTATAAAATAAAATCGATTGCATTATGTATAACACCGTAGAAAAATAGTTCGCACTTAGATATGAAGATCGAGCACATGGTTATACAGATCCAGTAGTTGAGTAAAGACAACTGTCTTGGAAATAATATAAAGGTACGTATACAAAACTGCGTACGAACCCACACTGCCATTGAAACTAGAAAGGCAATGATCGGGAAAACGAGTGTATACAGAGCTTTTCCTCCAAAACAGCCTCCCACTGGAAAGCCCTATACTCCACGGCTTTTGGTGCAAATGACTTGCTACGAAAATTGGAACGCCTGTATTGTGACTGTAATGAATTTCTTATGTCTGGCTTGCTTTTACTGCACTTCTGATTAAATTTTTCTATATTCCATGGTGTTTAGTTGTTTGTTATGACGCTGACATGTTACTTGTATTGCCTCTCCTGCATAGATCACTGGGTAGTTCACAGTATTCATAAACAAACAAATAAATAAATAAATACTAGAATCTGTGTAATTCCATAGAATTGAGCACGTCAGAGTGCGAAACGCACTGGAAGGTTTCCCTATCTCGTGTTGTAGCTCAGTGACGTAGTGGTCACGTCGCGTTTATTTTTATTCAGTCTTAGTTGGGTATTTTATACGAGCAAACACTTTCAGCGTCCGTAGCCTCACTCGCAGAGGACGCGCCAAATCGTTTTCATTGACTAACTAAATGTGATCCGGATACAGTATTTATGTAGATGAAGTAGTTAAAGGAAGGTGTTGTCTGCAAAAATCCAAACTTGTTCACTATTTTGTATAGTTCCATTTATTTGCGAAACAGGTGCCTATTACGTCATCGACTAGTGCAATGCTCCAATTTCATGTTTTAGATCGTTCTCATGGGTGAGCTGAATTTGAGGTGGAGGTAAGAGTTCGCACCAAGACATCTGAGAACAAAACAGTCATATTTGCTGCATCTTTAGGTTTAAAGATAAACAGCAGAAACATAAATGATTGTTAATGAAGGCGCAGACACCATTGGCTAAATTATTGCGTTGTACGAGTACGTCTGAGATTTTGCTTAGCAGTGCAAAGAAGTAGTTGCCTGAGTCATTGTTCACACTGTACTATCAAGTCAAGTGCAATGAAATCAAATTTATTTTAAAAAACAAAGGGGTTAGGAGCCCAGACGAAAAGACTCTACAAGGGCTTTACTAAGAGTCTGCGCCCGACAGGCATGCGAGGTCGTTGTCTTGATAACAAGCATCAATGGCCTTGGAGAGCTTTTTGAAGTGGAAAACGTGCAATTAGGTAGAAGGAGAGGAAATCTATTTGCGAATATTTTAGATCACGTGTTTGCTCAGGTATAATTTATATGCGAGTCACGTTAGCATGGTTACCGCTTTCAATCAAAAGATTGGTCACATCTAGTTCGTTGAATGCTCTAATGAATACCGCAACAGCGACAAAAAGGACGAGGACAATGATAAAAGAACCACACAAAACAGCTACAATGTCACACAGAAGTGTGTTTAATTTGTACCACCATCCTCGCCATTTCTCGCACTGTTCGGCAATTCATTATTAGCTTCAATTTTGCGATGTGAGCATACGAATTGAAACATGTGTTTAGAAGAGTGGCGCGCAAATATTTCAGATATGTTTTGTGAATTCAAGAGTACCTTCTATTCAATTCGTGCGTGATTCAATAATTGCTTTCATGAAACGGTCGAATATTTGTTTATTCCCAATATAGCAACGCAACGCTTAATGGATCGTTGAGGCTCACACAACAATCAAGTAATCAGTGTTGCGGACAGTTCCGCTGCTAGATATCCGGTTGCTTTTGTTTTGTATGACGTCTCTAGACCAAGTCATCCCCTTTTGCGCAGGTGGTACGTGGTCCGTGGTCCGTGGATTTTAGAGTCACTAAAAAACGAGTCTCAGAGTATGGCATTTCTTTTACCCGGGCCGCCTGCCTTCCCGATGGCTCGCGCCGGTCTCTTGGTTTGTCATCGGCATAGGGCTTCCAAGCGCTGGCCTACAGACGCTGCAAGGCATGCTGTGGGAACGGGAATGTCGTATTTGTTGTTTGTTAGCGATATTACTGGGCCATTTGTTGCAACTTTCATTGTTTACACCTCCTTGTCATCATGCCGCGCGGCTGCGCATGCTGTGGCAATAATGTCACTAAAACAAGAAGGCCAAATTGTTTCTCTTTTTTTTGCATTCCGGGCGGAAAGGTAACAGAATACGCGCTATATTCTGTTACCATTATGGCTCTATTGAATTGTGCAGACGAACTTCATCCACATCTCGAAGCGCCTACACGTCAGAGTTACGTTTTTCTTCGTCGTTTCTCGGTCCCTTAGCTAGGCGTAGCCTGGACTATTCAACTGACGTTTCTACAACACAGTCGGCTTAGCCTGGACTATTCCACCGATGTTTGCACAACGCACTTTTAATGAGCTGAGAACAAAGTTACCGTTCAAAGTGTTAAAACATTTTGCGCATGCTCGGAAAGGTGCGCTTGTATTCGCAACTATTTGTGAACTCAGTTGAGCGCCGTTTTCATGCACGCTAAAGAATCTCAAGAAATACGACAGCGGTATTCAAGCTGTGAAACGCTGAGACGAAGCAGCAGGCTAACTGGTAAGTTCACCAAGGCTGATTCTTGGGCTAGTTGATACGGTTTCCAAGGTCGATCCACATAGGTCGCGAAGCTGCGGGCCAAAAGCGGTTCAGAACGAATTGTCACCGACATCAGCAAGGGTGGTTATGGAAGCAGCGATTGAAGCGCAAATATGTTTGGAGGGAACTAACATTGGGAAAGAAAAAGCGTTTTTTAATTAAAGCGAGACACAGTTAAATTGATTCAACGAAAATAAAATTCCTAATTCATTTTATATACGCATGACGAGAAAATAACAACTCTATTTTACTTGATCATTATCAATAAACACCTTTTTTCGGCACCCACCGTAAGACCGCCTACCGATAGCGGCGGGCGTTGATGCCGCTATCACTTGCAATGCGCAATTTAACTCGTCAAGTGGGCACAAAGGCGCGCTCGTAAATTTCACTGTTACAATACTCCCCCACCCTCTTGTTGCTTTGATTATGGATGTTTTTCTGAATTTCGTGACACGAACAGTTTCATTGCTTCTTAACCTGTTCAGTCAAACGTGGTGAGTTGCGACCGCCAGATAATTGTTTACTTTAGTTGTTTTCGTGGGACTGCGCTGGCTGACGAGCTTGGCGTCCCACGAAAGAACGAGCACTCTACGCTGAAAGCGTTCGTCAGCCTCCAAGTAAAGTATCTTCTTGGCAGCGATGCGATTTCTACGCCCGTACGGCTGATCTTTTCCTGCATCGCTTTCCGCGCTGAAATCTCGAAACGACCATCAAGTCGAATGGCGGGGCCTTTGAATATACAGCTACAATGGTAGGCCACCGAAAACAAATTTCGCGCCATTGAGAACAAAATGACGTCACTTCTGTTTTTAACGTTTATGACGTCAAATTATTTTTTCTTCCGCCGGAAGTGTTCCCTCCTCACACATATGGCCCTAAGCCCCATGAACCGCTGATGAACCGCCTTGTTTTGAACGCATGGGCTTCTACGGAAGCTTCGCTACCAGATATATTTAACTTGCGGTTTCCTTATATTGGCTAAGCCTTTAGCGCAATTCAATAAAGACAGGGACGTGACAGAGACACAGGACAGCGCTAACTTAAAACTGACGTTTATTGAAACACAGAGAGTATTAGCGAAGCAGGAATGAAGGATACAAAAAACTAAAGATAAATCATACTCTACGCATGCGTACGTCAATACCCTACAGGAACGCGATTTCCTTGTCGGAAAGATTAACTGATGATATACTAACAATGTCTGCTCCCTTTTTCCGAATCAGCCGGGCTTAGATTATCTCATGCATGCTGCGGTCTTTGCTCCTGACGTCCACTGTGCATGCGCCGAACATTGGTTTGCACGTTTTGCTGTGACAATCACGAGAATATTCAGAAAGGTTTCCCTCCCTTGGTTTTGCCTCATTACGCTTGTGTTCTGCAAGCCTTTCATTAGGGCTTCTGCCAGTTTGCCCTATGTATATCCGACCACAAGTTAATGGAATAGGGTAACCCACCCCTAGCGAGCACTCCACATCCTGATTCCTATGCTTGACTTTACATCCCTTTAATTGTTTGGGAAAAGGGTCTGTCAGCTTACACAACTTTGATAGCTTCGCTGGAGCAGAGAATATCAACCTCACATTCACCTTACTGGCAATCCCCTTTAGCCTATCGGAAATACCGTGCATGTACGGAATCACCGCCGTCTTTTTTCTTTCTGTGGATTGTTCACTGCGGCTCATCTTCCACTTCCTCAACAAGCCTTACGCCATGGAAACAAGCACATCTTTGGGATAACCAGCCGCAGTAAGCCGACTGGCTTGCTCGCTCAGGCTGACGGGTATCATGACAGGGCACAATTTTTTCATGACATTGGTGAAGCACACGTTCACAATTGACCGTCTGACAAGCTTCCAGCGGGAGGAAGAATACGAAATCAGTGGTTTGTTGGCCCTAGGATCGTAATACCAGCTTATGTGGGTTTCTGCAAAAATTACTTTAAATCTAAAAATTGCAATTTGTTGTCAGCCGGTAGTTCATGGGTCAAATCAAGTGGCTTAAAACATTCCGAAATAAGTCTTAAAAAGGATTTAAGGTCCTGATCAACGCTAGCTACACCGTTGTCTATTAGAATTGAATAATCATCAACAAATCTGAAAACCTTTAAAACCTTACAATCTTGTAGATGGGTGGCTACCGTCCTGTCACGGTGCGCCAAAAACAAATCGCCAAGAACCGGCGCTATGCAAGACCCTATGCAAACACTGCGTTTCTGTAAATTTACATCATGATTTCATTCCGCGTAGGTCGAGTTTAGATTAAAATGTAGAAGTTCTATCAACCCTGCTACAGATACAACAGCGGCACTATAAAACGCGACACACTCAAACAATTTATGCTGTCTTCCACAAAAGCAAGTAACTGGTCATGAGGGATCAAAAAATACAGATCTTTTACGTCTACAGTCATGGCAGTCATATGTTTATCGGAATTATCTGCTAAAAATTCAACATCAATTACTGAATTCTTTACCGCAAACGGATTGTTGATGTCCAAGAGATTAAATTTTTTTTCTTTCAGAAAGCCTGCAACAGTCTTCTGCCAGGATTTCAGTGTTTTCAACCTGTGTTTCAATAAACGTCATTTGAAAGTCAGCGCTGTGCTGTGTCTCTGACACGTCCCTGTATTTTTTGAATTGCGCCAAAGGCTTAGCCGATATGAGGTAACTGGCAAGGACAAACGACTGTACGCTTTGAAATAAATCACGTTAATAAGTGACACTGTGCCAAAGCACATTGAAAGAGTGACATGCTGTACTCTTTACCTGCTAAGGTATTGGGTGCCAAAGCCACGGTATCATTACAAGGCACACCATAGTGTTGGCAATGGAAATTATGACCACCTGGGGATCTTTATTGTGCACCCAATCTAAGGCGCGCTGTCATTTTCGCATTTCGCCCCATCGAAATTCGGCCGCCGTGGCCAGAATTTGGCCATGTGACATCTTGCGTGGCAGCCCAACGACATAGCCGCTAAGCCACTATGGCGCGCGGTATAATTTTTTTCTGAATTTAGTAGACCTTAGCCATAAATGAGGAGAGACAATGACTGGTTCTAAATTCAGAATAACGATGAATTTATTTCCGGCGACATACATAGCAATTACTCCGAATTTCATGTAAATTGTTCAAATTTGCGCCAGATCCCCAATTTTACGAATGTTGTGACAAGTTCTACGAAAAATAAATACTGTTTCTGATTATGTTTTCAAGTTGTTCAGAAATGGTGCCGTGCAAGTTTTCGAAAAGAGTATTGATGCGCAAAATGCCATGTACCAGAAGGGCACATGCTTCCAACAAGTTTATTCAGGGAAGTTCCTGAAGCCGGTAAAATCAGCAGCAGCAAAGCCAAATGAAGCATGAAATAAGATCCCAGTGAATACCAGAACATTGCAACATTCCTGGCAACACAGCGGGCGATGAAGCAGCACTACAAGCACCCCTCAAAAACATGATGCCGTTTCGCTCCCAATATCGAAAAATGAATTGCGCTGCATTATAAGAGCAACGTCTTTCAAAATGTGTAGAAATACGTGGTTTGACCAGAATTCTAAGAGCTCTGATATGTACCATATCGATCCGTTTATTGATTTGAAATTTCCATTATCATTACAGAAATATAAAAACCCTCATTCATCGATTAAGGTTAGGCACTACCTACACAAACACTTATTACCTAGAATCGTCCGTGCTGAAACCCCCGAATGTGATTGTGCATTTGTAGATGAAGAACATCACTTCTTGCCTGCATCACGACTCACCAAGACGGCGACTTAAATTAACTCTAATGGCATTAGACCGCAGACCTTTCCCTTTAAAGAAACTTTCGGGCCCTTGCCCAACAACGGCTTTGCAGCAGAACGCTTTAAAAGCATTAAAAGCTTTTCTTGAAGACAGCGGGATTGTTTGGCGTTATTAACGCTTATAATGTTCCTTTTATTTAAACGTCGCTGTATATATGTATGTGTTTGTGGATTATGTTTTGTTGACTGTTCTTCTGACCATACGTGATAATGCAATTACACGATATTTTAACCATCCGCTGACTCGAGACTGTATTGTTAGGTGAGAGTATTATTTGTATTTTCTAATATTTTCTGCAGTTCCGTGGAGGTATTTGTCTTGCATATTGTATATACCAGGAATTTTTTTACGTTGTATCATTACTGAGAAAAATGTTGTTTGACATGCAATCTTGAACCCTTTATGTTGCATGTTAGAACCACTCAAGAGCTAACGAGTAGCCCGCACCTTATTTGTGGGTCAACATCTCATTCAATCATATAAATAAAAAAGGGCTGAAAAAATTAGTTTAGCTTGTACTGGAAGTGCAATGCTAAAGAGCCAGCGGAGCTCATAGGCACCTAGCTAGTCCTGGTTTTGGGGTAGGGTAAGCACTTCCAAATTATGAAATTATGGTAGATTATGGTACAATGTGAAAAGGCATTTGATTCAGTAGAGATACCAGCAGTCATAGAGGCATTGCGTAATCAATGGGTACAGGGGGCATACGTGAATATCTTAGCAAAGATCTACAAGGATTCCACAGCTACCTTGGTTCTCCACAAGAAAAGTAGAAAGATACCTATCAAGAAAGGGGTGGGGCAAGGAGACACAATCTCTCCAATGCTATTCACTGCATGCTTAGAAGAAGTATTCAAGCTCTTAAACTGGGAAGGCATAGGAGTGAGGATCAACGGCGAATATCCAAGCAACCTTCTGTTTGCAGATGACATTGTCCTATTCAGCAACAATGGAGACGAATTACAACAAATGATTGAGGACCTTAATCGAGAAAGTGTAAGAATTGGGCTTAAGATGAATATGCACAAGACAAAGATAATGTTCAATAGCCTGGCAAGGGAACAATAATTCAGGATCGCCAGTCAGCCTCTAGAGTATGTAAAGGAGTACGTTTATCTAGGTCAATTACTCACAGGGGCCCTGATCACGAGAAAGAAATTTGCAAAAGAATAAAATTGGGATGGAGTGCATACGGCAGGCATTGCCAAATCCTGACTGGGAGCTTACCAATGTCGTTGAAAAGTGTACAATCATTGCATTCTACCGGTGCTAACATATGGGGCAGAAACGTGTAGGTTAACAAAGAAGCTCGAGAACAAGTTAAGGACGCACAAAGAGCGATGGAACGAAAAATCTTAGGAGTAACGTTAAGAGACAGGAAGAGAGCAGTGTGGATCAGAGAACAAACGGGGATAGCCGATATTCTAGATGACATTAAGCGGAAAAAATTGAGCTGGGCAGGCCATGTAATGCGTAGGATGGATAACCGGTGGACCATTAGGGTTACAGAATGGACACCAAAAGAAAGGAAGCGCAGTCGAGGACGGCAGACAACTAAGTGGGATGATGAAGTTAGGAAATTTGTAGGCGCAAATTAGAATACGCTAGCGCAAGACAGGGGTAATTGGAGATCGCAGGGAGAGGCCTTCGTCCTGCAGTGGACTTAAATATAGGCTGATGATGATGAAGCACTACCAAGTTATCCCCAGCATTTTCCGGAATTTATTAATTATTGATGAATAATCGATTAACTATTCATTGGGTATCACAAGGTATTGGCGATGTATTTGGGCTAGGCTAAGCACTACCAAGTCATGCCCAGCATATCCCGGAATTTATTGATTATTGGTCGATTATCTATTAGCTATTGATTAGCTATCCATTGGCTATCGCAAGGTATTGGCTACGTATTTGGGCTACGCTAAGCACTACCAAGTCATCCCCAGCATTTTTCCGAATTTATTGATTATTCATCGATCATGGATTAGGTATAGATTGCCTATCGCAAGGTATTGGCCACGTACTCGGGCTAGGCTTAGCACTACGAAGTCATCCCCACAATTTTCCGGAATTTATTGATTGTTGATAAATTATCGATTAGCTATTGATTGGCTATCGATTGGCTATCAATGACTGACTAAGCTGAAGTAGTCCCAACCATGCTTAGCTAGACTTATCCAGGCTCAGCTTCGCCAGTTCACAGGGGAATGTGCCATTGCCCTTGGACCCGTTCTGCACAACCTCCAGGATTGGCCCACAATTTTTGTTCGCACGTTACGGACTTACGCTCGGCTTAAACAGCTCCACTGTTAAAACATTAAGCGTGATCTAAAAACGATATTATCAGTTTCTGCTGTACCAAGTTTACTGCTGCTTGTGTGACCGTCCAAAGGTAAGTAATGTTTACTAAAGTGTGTATGATGAAACGATGTAGATAAAGACATACTACGCCCTCCTCTCTTTCCTCAATACGAAATGGTGTATCCGAGGCATATTTACAATTTATAAAGCTCGCAGGTTGGTAGGTGCACTGTGATATACTATGCAGTGCAGGGGCATTATCGCTTAAGGTTGCCCGCACTGTAATGGGACAGCCGCCAGGGTTGAAAATCAAACTGCCGACATCACACTGGTTCAGTAGTGAAACTTCGGCAAACGGTTTGTTACTCTTGCACGATCATTAACTGCTTACAGATCCACATGTGGAAGTAAAGTCTTACCGTGACTATATGCCAATTTAGATATCATGGGAAATTAACGCATTTATATTGGGTCGTTTTCACGAGCGCGTTGTGTCACAGGCTGTTCATATTTTCAACGTTATTTAGTTAGTTAGTTAGGTAAGGTTTTATGGCGCAAAAGCATATTTTCAACGTTAGTCAAATAGTCAGCAAGACACAATTTAGTGATGTTCGGGCAGCGACGGGTGCATATGGTCGCAACTATTCGTCAGATTACTTGTACGATGCAGCAACGCAATCTAGTCCTACTCATCGTTAACTTGGCGCTTTCCTGATTTTTCACAATTTGCAGCGGACCGCACCGATGAAAATGCGAAAGAAACTGCAAAAGAGTAGTTAGCCACGGTTGTTGGTGCTATGACAAAATATTTCAAACAGGACGAGAAAAATTTGGCATAAAACAATACCACAATCTGAAACAAACGCGAAACTGGACGTTCTTTCTCAACGCTGTGAGAGCGATGGCGGCAGTGGCCTGAAAGCTTTATGGAAACCGCCGCTCCACGTTGCTAGAGGAGGGGGCCCATTTCGCTACTCTGAAAACTTGTTTTTCTCTCTCACGAATTTGTAACGGGAGCCAGCGCCCCCTGGATGTGGCAGACGTGATAGCCACAAATTCTGCCACAAGTATTGGTGTGGTGCGGCCAAGCGCAGCCAGGTGTCAGTCATGTGCCAGGTTTACGCTTAATGTGACGATAAATTGCGTCATAATTGAACGTATTGTAGGGTGAGAGATGGGTTTGCCAGCGTAAGGAGGTATGAGCGAGTCGGTAGGAGCATGCCGGATTCGCAGGTCTTGTTTTTTTTTTTCTTGAGCGCGGCTTTCCATGTGGTGCTCAGATTCACAAGCTGTAGGACAATTGACATCCTGGCATCACATAGGGATGCTCGGTATGTCGACATGGGCTAAACAATAAGCTTGCTCATTGCCTTATCTGCCCTGAGGGGAAGGAATCCATTCTTATAGGACACAGAGGTCTGGATGAGAAGACAGGTGCCAATTCCTGAGTAAACGTATCAGGACTTGTTGCTGGGCTAGTTGGTTCATCTTATTCCGTAGTGCTTAGACGCAACCAAGGACGGAAAAAATCAGGACAGGAAAGAGCGTCAGAGCAAACGCACGGGAAACGTATTCTATTCTCATTTCAACACCATTATTATTGATTTATAAAATAATCCCTTTGTGGAATACTATTTAGGAAATATTTGCCGTATAAAAAATAGTTGCAGTGGCTTAGCTCGGCTATGCCAGGATATACGTAGCGTTAGCAAAGGTTCAGCTGAAGGTCCGAGTCGCACTGGCGCTTTCGCTGAGTTTCACAGTATATTCAGTCGATCGGCGAGCCTTGACGTCATCGACGGCGTTTTGGTGTTGCCGCAGGGGTGGTCGGGCACGTCGCTCAGCCTCCTGGCGACGCCGCTTTGCTAGACGTTCGTCCCTTTGCTCCAGTGTCTCCGCAGCACGTTTAGCCTTCTGTTCATTCCTTTTACGCTCAACCGCTAATTGCCAGGCAACTACTTCGGGATCCGATGAGTCAAGCTTCTCCGTTCTTCTGCGCTGTTGAGCAGCATTTGCGCTCTCCTTCTCCATGGCTATACCACACTGGCAAACGCCAGTCAGAAGCGCAGCGGCTCCAGCGCAGTGTCAGACGGCGACTGCACAGCGAGCGCGCGCCGGCGCCAGTGCGTCTACCACGGCTACGACGTCACTCCTCTGGAATGCGCAGACCGGCGGCGGTGAGTCGCGCGCGGCGGCGGCGGAGTGCGCGAGAGGTGCCGGCTCCGGTGGCTCCGGTGCGCAAGCCATGTGACATCACTGATCCTTGCGCATGCGCAGCACGGCTCTTGATGTGCCGCGCGAAACGGGCTTGGCTAGGCCAGAGTAGCTAACGCTACAAAACATTATTTGCCCAGGCGCTCCATGTTTCTACTCCTTCGAAACAATGCGTGGCGCTGCAGTATCAAACTTCTCCTGGTCAATTAACGCCATCTTCTATACAATGAACGCCACCACCATGCTGTTTCGCTGTTTCAGTACTGTCATTTTCATGGAGCACTAAATACCTGAATGCAGTTTTCCATTATTTGCGAGCCTCTAAGTTGTCCTGATGTTCAGTCGCGAATAGCATCACACACATGTGCCAAATAACGTATATCAGCCAATTCTTTTGCCTAATGGATTCCGTGCAAAATTGATGTTCGATAAGCATACAGTAAACTGGGTAAGTTGGTTATAATTCTGGTTTAAAGGGCAGTGACCGAACATACAAAGGGCTAAACGAAGACTCGGGAATTTGAAGTACTGGACAACCGGACAATTCGTTGAAAGACTGAGCTTTGTCACGGCGTTCTGTCTCTTTCTTCTACCGTTTGTAGGTTTTAGCGGGGCCCTGACGATAAGATTCATGTTTCACATTGTTGAAAATCGCGAAAGCACTCTATACTTAATTCGATATGGTAAGGTTACTTTGATCGAATATTCATAGTGGCTGCAACTCAGAAATTTCAATATTAGTACATTCCTAAAAATACGGAGGACAAATCTTAGCTGCTAAGCAAATTGAGTTGAGGATTTATTCCTGCTGTGACTTTTTGTTTAGCGAGGTAATTCACGTGCAAAATTGATACTCGCAATGTGTACGAGCTTCTATTCGAAAGGTGTGGAACAGAGAAAGATAATTCTGCCAGTATTCCAAACAGAACCCCTTAATCATCTTGACTTTAATGCACATTGTCATGACACATGACGCAATCGTTACGAAAGAAACGGGTCTGTTGCCCTTTGCAAGGCTTTCTACGTTAGCACGGTGTTCTCAGCGTATACACGTATACGGAAACATTATACTATTCTTTGACTTTGAAGTTATCATTTTTATATGAGTGTATCGCACTATTTACGCTCACTTGATGAAGAAGAATCGAGAGCCCTGCAATCTGGGCTAAATCATGTTCAGATTATCAGACAACTTCTTGAGCCTTTCTGAACTGTGCTGATTGGGTTTGGCGCCACAACCTTTCGCTTCCAAAAATACGAACAGAAACGAGCACAGTACGCACCTTTGGCAATGCTGAAGATGGTGCCGAGCAGCATTGTTAACAGAGCTCCGACAAATGAAATCCAAATGTGAGAAAGCTGATACAATGGGAACACGTTTGAGCTGCACAGAAAGAGCATATACATAAGGTACTAAATCTCACCTACCACAGTCAAACAAGTACATCAACACAGCTGTAAGCAGGCATACACCTACGGAGTGCTTGACCTGCTTATAGATAAGTGCTAAATATTTTCGTTAATTCAGGAGTATGAGTAATACTATAATGATAGCACTAAAATGAATCTTGAAAGCTGGCTACAGGAAAACACATATTCTTACAGTTTTCTTACGGTATCGAAGTAGGTGAGAACAAAAAGAATAACAAGGGATTATTGTCTTGCTCCGCGTTTTACAAGGGAAGAAAAAGGAGGGACAAACGAAAGTATGAATTGGAGAACTAGCAACTGTTCACGGCAAGATCATGTTTATTTATGGTTATATAATCGGAATGTTCGTGAGGAGTGCAACTCAAGGACTAATACGTAAAGAACTTGCCAAGATTGGAAAAATGGAAGATAATGTAGGAGCACAAAATACGTTGTCACAGCGCCGTTTGTGGCACTGCTGAAGAATTAGGCAGTACTTCACATTGGCACCAACTCCCGAATACATTTCTAGTCCGGATGTTTTTAAATAGGTGGCTGAAGTGCGAGAAACACTGTAAAAGAAGGAATGATATTCCACACACTGCACACTAAATAAAAAAAGAAACACTGTAACACATAAATGCAAAGAAACATTTCACCGACAATTAAGAGCGCAGCTCTACACGCGGTTTCAATTCGCGATATATTGGCTAGCGCGGACAGTCTGTCTCATGTGGCACGTTGCAAACGGAGCGAACTGTTGCGTGTCTACGTCGCTAATAGAGAGATCACTAGAAGCAGCGCGTGGGTGACGCGTGGTTGCGATTCAAAGCAGCCGCCGCAGACGGACCTCCCAATGGTGCGCGCTACTCTGGCGTCTCCTCATAGTCATCTTAGCCGCAGTGCGCGTCTTGCGCGGCACTACGCGTTTCTTCCCACGCTTTCTCCATAGCCTCCTCCGCCACTTTCCGCCTCATGCTTCTGCTCTGCTCATGCTTCCGCCTCTGCTTACTCCTCGCGCTCTTTTTAAGTGCGAATGCACTTCTTAAGCGAAAAAAAGTAGAGGTTGTGGAAAAGAAAGATGCATATTTCTGCAGCCCTTGTAGGGAGCACGGCTCAGCATCTGAGGGGCGGGGAATGGGGGGCAGAAAGTAGGAAAAGTGGAAAAAAAGAGGCTCTTAAGCGACCCCGAAAACTCCGCCGGCATCCGCGCTCCTCCTCCTTTCCCCTAGCAACGGCGCGAGGAGCGAGAGAGGAACGTCTGTAGCAACGGCGCAGCGACGTCACGCCACACGTGACTGCGCGCGCTCCGCCCTCCGCTCCGTGGCTGCGCGCGCCCCGCGCCGGCTCCGCACCGCTCTCCGCGCCGTGACGTCACGGCGCGTTGTGCAGCTGGCGCCTCCGCGCCGTGGCTGCGCGCGCCGCGCCGGCTCTTCGCACCCTCTCCGCGCCGTGACGTCACGGCGCCATGCAGCTGGTGTGCCTCTCCCCCTGTTAGGTTTGCACTCACCCTCGGCCGCCGCCTCTCCCCTCGCGCTGACAGCTCCCTCCTCGCCCGGTAACAGCCCCTCGTGTGCGTACTCTCCCCACCGTTCACCCCCTCTCCAACCGCCTGGCGTGTTTCGCTCCGCGGTCAACGGTGGCTTCATAGACTTGGCGTTCAGTAGGAGCTGTACGGTCCGCGCCGTCTTGCCGGACCGCTCACCGTCCATTTCTCGGATCACAAAGCGCTGGTACTAACCGTGAGCTACAACGATAACACGAATAGGTGCTGATCTGCAGTGACGTGTGTAGTGTGTGTATGTGTGTGTGTGTGTGACGCACTCGCGAGGTGCATTAATGCATCATACGAAAAGCGTGAAGTGTAAAATAAATAAATAATACTTCATATATAAATGTGTGTGTGTGTGTACAAATGCATCATGACAACAACACTTTAAATCATTAATTACACTTAATCATCATCATCAGTAAAAGTGCTTTGCACTTAAAAACGGCCAGACCTCCGTGGGTCGGCTGGCGCGTGCTCTCTCGCTGCCGTCTCCTTCGCTCGGCTCTGCAGTTTAGTCGCGCGCGCCCCCTCATAGCATCACCCCATGCTTCGCACTTCCTCATACTCCCCTTCGGGGAAATGCGGGTTTTTTTTTCTTTCATAAGCAACTTTCCTGTCATGTTTAGTTGCGTATAAGTTATGTCAACAAACCTTGTCTTAAAAAGTAAGCTGTACTAGTAGCAAGCTGTGATTTTTTTCTCATAAACTGCTTGTAAACCGAAAACCTCATAAGCAGATTATTTACGACGTCGAAGCATTTATAAGCGAGGAAACGGGATTGCAGTAAGAATCGGTGAAGCACATGGGTCGCTATTATGCAACTTCAGCAGAAAAGCACAGGTGCACATGATGATCATGATTATTTTCGAACGTAATATTTCTCATCGGAAGAAGACGCTTATCAAGATTTTCAATTTCGCATTGAGGCAATAAACTCGCATAACTAAATTCTGCCAACCGGCGCTCAGCAAGCATCAGCACAGGTATTACTGTTGTCGTGGGAGTACCATTTCCTACGTTCACGCATTCTGTGCACACATGGGGAGCACACACAATACGCGTGTAGTTAGCAAGCACGATTACTTACCTTTCAAACGGTACGACGCGGTCTAAAAGCGCTCTCCAAGTTGCCGGTGCTGCATCGACGATGTTAGTCCCAGCCAGCGCCTCCTCTATTTTTCTAAAAATAAAGGAGACGCTGTCGCAGCATACATGCCGCTGCGTAGTGGACGAGCTCAGGCACGCTAATAATTCGCATGCTTTCCTTGCGCCATGCACCCAACTTTCCGCAACCATGACACAAAGGCAACGCACTACCCGGCACGAAAATCATTGGTCCACATTTGCCTGGCGCGCCACGCATAAGGCGAGTTTGCAGCAAGACACAAGCTATCTTCTCGCACTATTATTGAAGCTAACTACGTCACATTTCATCACCGCAAACACAATAACACACGATCAAACGCTCGCACATCCAACAAGCACGTTGTAGACGGAGGAATGACAACGGTGCCACCTGCACACTAGTGAGGCTGTGGTGGCCTCCGTGATGCATGATTAACTAGCCGTGTTGCGCCCAACTATGTTGCGAGACAAAACGGTTAATTCTGTAATGTATTTTCGAGGTCCTTAAACGTGCATTCAATGCACTGTACGAGCGTTTTTACTTTCTGCCTAATAGCGGCCGTCACGTCCTCGAGCCCAGCGGTAGGGTGGCTAGCGTCGCAACGCCGTAGCCACGGGACTACGTTAAAACCCTGTAATTAAACCGTTGAAAATTCTGCATCTTTATATTAAAAGGTCTGTGTGCATTGCCTGCACCTGTTATACCACCTAATACGTTTAGCTTTGTCTTACCAGCAATTGTTTAACTTGGCAGAAAACTGATTTGCATTCCGGCACAATTGGGGGGGGGGGGGGGGGGAGGTCGCATTTCGTGACTATATAAGATCGTACGCAGGTACGCAAAGCATGTAAAAAAAAAAGAAAACGGTGAACCATGTCGTTATATGCGAATGTGTGCGAGTTCGTTCTGTCAGTGCTCTATGAATTGTTGTTCAGGAGAACGCCGCCAGCGCTCGCTCTGATCGGACGTATTTTCCGTAGCTCCCGATTTTCGCCCTGTTTGTTGGTGTTGTCCCTGCCACTGGAACGCTGTTCTTGTGGACCGCTTTGGCGGTCATAATCACTACTGGCGCCTATTTACAAAGCTCGTCGGCATCTACACCCTCCTGCTGCGGCGTCCAGCCTGAGTTCTAGTGCGGCCGTGCGCGTGCGAGTGCCCCCGCGGCACTCGCCGCCTCGGCACCGAGCATCGAAGCTGTCGTCCGCTGTGTCAAAGGTCCGGAACGTTACTGATGCAACTGCCATTCTTGCCAGGAGCGTCTCCATCTTGGGGACGAGTGAAAAGTGCGAAGAAAGTAACCTGAGGATGGATACCACCAGCACGGAGCACAGCAGCCATGCAGTCACGGCGCACACTTCGGCAAAAAGGATGACGGAACCTAGTAGCCTTCCAGCGGATGGAAATGCAGCTCCAGCGGCGCCAAAAAGACTTCGCTCATCGCAAGGCCTACCCCCTCCACCGACACATACGCCTCCGGTGTCACCAACGACCTCGTGGTACAAAGTGGTTATCAAGCCTCGTGCGAGATACGACATGTCCACTCTGCCCAACCGTACCATTAAAGCGGCTCTGGATGCATGCCTCGAGAAGCCCAGATTTCAAGGTTTCGCCCTACACAAACCTACCAATACCGTCTCAGTGTGGGTGCCTGCTATGGCACTAGTTTATAAGCTTCAAGAACTGCAACAGATCCAAGTCTCAGAAGAATGTGTCCTTCCAGTCCAGGCGTACCTCGCCAGTGGTACTGATTTAAGGCGCTATGTGGTTAATGGTGTTGACCATGACGAAGCACCTGAAAAGCTCCTGCAGGAACTATCATGTCCTACGCACAGGGTCGTCGCAGCTCGCTACCTAGGTAGTGGTCGTACGTGCCTAATCACGCTTCAGGGTCCTAATTCCCCACCTGAACGTATCCTGTACTACGGCTGCGTATGCGCCCGCGCCCATTCAAACCCTCCGTTGTATACTGCTACTCCTGCTTTAAACAGGGACACATGAAGTCATCGTGCCCCTTTCCACCTAAGGACGACAACATGGAGCCTGACCCATCAGCATCCTTTCGTTGCGGCCTATGCCAAACAAATGATCATGACATCACTTCCCCGACATGCCCTACGAAGTTGAAAGCTACTAAGAAAGCTCGACAACGCCGCTCTCGGCAGCAACCAAGCACCCCTCAAGGTCCATCGATGAAACAAGTCCCTGTGTACAACCGTTACGCCGTTCTAGCATCGCTGGAAGAAGACGCTA
Organism: Dermacentor silvarum; assembly: GCF_013339745.2. Lineage (NCBI taxonomy): Eukaryota > Metazoa > Arthropoda > Arachnida > Ixodida > Ixodidae > Dermacentor > Dermacentor silvarum. Next base: position 133,808,126 of record NC_051161.1, on the reverse strand, counting down.
GCCAGGTGACAACAGCAAGTACAGCGACAAGTGATGCGGCCAAACGTACATATAGCGCAGCCGTTAGAGCGTCCATTTCGCGACCACAACGGGAACGGGCGTCACAATCGATAGAAGACACGCCGCCTCCCTTGGAGAATGAAGAATTCCAGATCGACGCTCGCCTCGCCACTCTCGAAATGGAAATCCAGCGTCTCAAGGAACGCCGTACACTGCTCCAGCTTCGTCATGACGGAGCGCGGGCATCACAATCGACGTCGATGCCCATTCCTGCTAACGTGGTTAACCCAGCATCTATGTCACAGTCTCTTTCACCCCAAGAACTCTTGCGCTTCGTTGCGCAGCAGCTCCAGCATCTCACCTCGGTTCTAGTGGCCAACCTCAACCTGTGATGGCTGCTACGTCTTCAAGTGCGCCAGAAGGCATTTTACAGTGGAACTGCCGCGGCATCGCCGGGAAGGTCGGAGAGCTGCGCGAGCGTCTCCGATATGGGAAACTGCGTGTTTGGGCTCTACTGCTTCAGGAAACTAACGCCCTGCCAACCATTTCAGGATATGTGGCATACTCATCGCCTTCAATGCTGGACCGTAGGAGTGCTACGCCTGATGTCCCTCCAGGAAAGGCTGCCGTTTATGTACGATCCACCCTTTATCAGACCCGTGTTGATCTTTCACGGTGGTGCACTTTATGGCAAGAAGTCGTGGCCGTATTGGTTCGTCTCCAACGCACAGACGTTATCATCGTTTCATACTATGCACGCCCCTACAGTGGTCGTGCGACTCGGTTGTGCCTCGGCTGGTTGGCGCACCTACGACAGAAACATCCTGGTTGCCCCATTATGGTAGCAGGGGATTTTAACGCGCCCCATACCACATGGGGTTACGCCATTTCCAGTGCGCGTGGTACGTGTGTGCTGGACACATTTGAGGACGCCCAATCCACGCTGCTTAACAATGTGTCAGTGCCTACTCGTCGGCGGGACCACCCTCGCGCGCCGCCACACTCACCGGACCTGTCTTGGTGGCTAGGAAGGACGACCGTCTCGTGGTCATGTGAACCCGACTGCTGGGGAAGTGACCATCATCCGATTCACCTTGGTTTACCTTCGGGCGGAACAGGCCGCCTTCGCCGGATGTGCCGCGTCGTGGACTGGGATAGATATAGGGCGGTATCGGAAAGCACTGCATCCAGCTTCATGCAGGACCCGTCCCATTGTCTTAGTGCGGCACTAGTTCAAGCAACCCGTACTTCGTGGGTGGATGAATCGCGAACCACTCCAGATTTGCAACTTCTGCGTCTCTGGGCGTCGCGCCGCCAAGCAGAACTTGCATCAGAACGTGACCCTTCACCAAATTCCCTCCGGTTGGAGGCCCAACGTCTTACTGCAGTAGCTCGGCGCCATGAACACCGCTTAGAACGTGGCTGCTGGATAGACTGGTGCTCTTCCCTCGGCCCTTCGTCGTCCAATGCCTCTATTTGGCGCACCTTCCGTGTAATGGAACGCGGCCGGCGGCCTCCAGAACCTGCAGCCTGCGCGCTGTTAGCATCTGGCCAGACACCAGCAGTATTCGCCGAAACGGTCGCCCACACCTTTTTTCCTGCTTTGGACACAGCACCGCCTCCTTTCGTTGTTCAAAACAGCCTTCCCACGGACGCAGGCACGCCCCCTACGCTCGCCGACATCGAGGGTATACAAGCTGACTTCACTATGGCGGAATTTTTAGCGGCAATAGACCTTTCGAAGCCAGGCAAGGCACCAGGGCCGGATGGCATACCATATGAACTGTATAAAAACACGGAAGGCAAGGTTCTCGATGTGCTGTTGGGTGCCATAAACGAAGCTTGGGCTACAGGAGCCATTCCTGATTCTTGGCGTCATGCAGAAATGGTCCCTATTCCCAAACCCGGAAAGCCCCCGGACAATATCGCGTATATGCGCCCAATAGCGCTAACCTCAACGTTAGGCAAGCTGATGGAGCGTATGCTTGCGACACGTATTACATGGTGGCTCGAGCGATACTCTTGGTACCATCCTGGCCAAATTGGGTTCCGTCCTCATCTGGGCACCGAGGATGGCCTTGAGTACCTTTCTTCTATGGTTCTCATCGGAGGTCGCTCCCGAAGAATTCGCACTATTTTGGCAATGGACATCCGCAAAGCGTATGACCATGTGAGTCACGAAGCAATTGTTCGAATTCTCCATTGGCTTCATTTCCCCAGCCGTGTCTGCTCATTCGTCCAAGCCTTCCTGCATGCTCGCACTTTCTCCATTCGCCTGGCTGGCCACGCAGCAGGTCATTTTGTCGCACATCGGGGTGTCCCACTGGGATCTGTGCTCGCACCAGTCCTTTTCAACATCTCCCTCCTTCCTCTAGCTTGGAAGCTAGCGACGATACGTAACGCACAATACGTAATGTATGCAGACGACATCACCGTTTGGTCAGTTCATCCTGAAATCTGCCGCCAAGAACAAGCGCTTCAAGAGGCCCTGAACGTAACACACAACTGGTGTGCTCAGATAGGGCTTGAAATTTCCAAGGACAAGACAACGTACATGTCAGTAGCGAACAAGTATGGGCGCCGTCTACTGGCACTCCAGCCTCTTCTGTTAAATCTGGATCAGCAGCCGCTACACGAGGCTTCAACTCTCCGTGTACTCGGCCTTGAAATGGATGCCTCCGGATCTGCGGGACCATGGGTCAAGAAGGCAAAGCAACAAACCGCAGAAACGATAAAGTTGATACGTCGGATTGCGAAGAAATCTGGCGGAGCGCGCACTGACATGGCCCGCCTTCTTGTCCGTTCCGTACTGCAACCACGACTCGTCTACGGAGCCCAGTTTCAACACTTCACGAAAACAGAATGGGCTCGCCTTGAGGCCGTTAATCATGAAGCAATGCGTGCCATAACGGGACTGCCACGTCTAACTCCGCTGCCAACCTTACAGGCCGAGTCCCAACTCAACACTCTTGACGAACTGGTGCACCAGCGTCGATGTGCGCGTGCCCTTAAGCCATCGAAGCTATGCTCGGCTGCTGCACTTGCCCGGTACATGGGACATGAAATAGACAACCCAGCTTCTACGACACCCGATGTAGCTCCTTGGAACAGGGTACAATTAAGTGACAATAAGCCTCTTGGTCGTCTGCATAGCCCGGTTCCTCGCCAGGCGAACGCTCAAGTTTCCCGACTTCATCGCACCGATGATAATCAAGGCGATTCGGCTCTCGTAGCATACACTGACGCCAGTGTTAATCATACCACGATTCACACAGCTCTCGTGTGCCCATTGATACCAGAGGCAGGCCAGACGTGCTCATATGTTGCCCATCCTGCACCGCCGGCTTATCTTGCCGAGCTTGCCGTCATACGGGATGCCTTGGCCGCGTTGCTCCCCTTTGTTCAAGCTGCTCGATATTCTCAGCTCATCATTCGCACGGACTCGACTCAAGCCATCCACGACATACGTAGGGTATCTCGGTCCTCTCTTCTCTCGGATAGCATTCACCGTATTGCTGCCACTACGAATTTAGTGATACGCGTTCAGTGGGTGCCTCGAGCAGCCCTGCCGGGTCTATTTGAAGCAGATTTGGCAACCCACCCTGAGAACATAACGTACCCACTTCCGCATTTTCCTGAAGACGCTTGCGGACAACTGCTCCGGGAAAAAGAAAACCTCCGACGTACCACACGAGCTCTTATACCTCCGTGTGGGTCAGACCTCCCTGGTGGGTTAACCCGCCGAGAGGAGGTTACGTTACGGAGGCTGCGTGTCGGGGTCGCACTCACCCCGTCTGTGACCGCTCTCTGGACACAACAGTACCACGGTTCCTATGGTACATCGTGCCCATTTTGTGACACTACGATTCAAAATGTGACAGTGACACACCTATTATGGACGTGCTCAGGACTTCACCTAAGCCGTCTCCGCCACCTACGGGCAACAGGCCTTCGGCCTGGCCGCCCACCCGACCTTGAACGTTGGATTCATGGACCGTATCATCGTTCACTTCTGGATTTTTTACATGAATCAAGTCTGTTCGTGTATTTTTGATATGCTTTGTATTATGCCTAAGGGCAAGCTTTCGAATTAAAAAAAAAATGTTGTTCAATGAATCTGTTTGATTACGTGTGTGTAAAATGTCTATGTATGCTTGTTAATGTGACTATGTGTATTATATAAACCGGGCAGTGTGACTATGTGCGTGTGTTGTCGATTGTCAAGTGCTCTATGAATTGAATGCGTATGCGTATGTGTACATTTTAATACTGCTCTAGGTGAATGACCAGTGTAAGCTCTATTAATTAAGTGTTATATTATAATGTCTGAGAATTAATAGAATGTTATATAAGAAATGTGTGTCATAATATTATAATAATACGATCACACATGTTTCGCGTGTGGGAAAAAACTTTTTGTACATACAATTTTTTAAAATCTTTTATTGCCTGTAGCCTCCGAGACCATTGCTCAGTGCGTGCGAATCTCGAAGCCTTGTATTGGCGCCCCTAGTAGCTTCAATCCTAGTTGTTAAGCCTATAGTCGTGTTGCTGGCTTCACTTGCCTGGAGTCGGCCATGTTGCTTTTGGAAAGGGAGTAACAGTTGCTCCCAGCCATGAGGGAGGAAAGTTCCTCCATTTAAAGACGAACATAGGGGACATCGCCGTTCCTCCTTTAAAGGAGCAAGGGTCACTCCTTTTTTTTTTTAGAGTGTACCCACCTCGGAGGATAGGCCATGGATCGTTCACGTTGAAAGTTACTGCCACACGACTTCATCATTTTTGTGCGCGATACGAGGTGTGCCTAGAAGTAACTACAAGAATCTGAAACAGTGTCTTAGACATGGCTCGCATTCTTGTCGTTACTTGCCGGCGCTTATCTCGAAAGTTTTTTACCGCCTTTAAATTGAGCGCGGCCTAAAGCATCAAGCACTCTGTTCTTCGGCGACCGCCGAGCACGTTTGTTGCTGTCGCCGGCGCCGAGTTGTACGGTTCTTAGTTGGCGCAAGTCCGCCTAATGAACACTTTCTTTTAGAAGCGTTTTGGTTCTCTTCCTGACCATCGGACTGCCGTCATCACTACGTGACAATATGTAGCATAGCTTCGCATCAGCACACATATTTTATTGCCATTTATTTACTGACTTTTAGAATCTTCAGACAAGAAAACGATCACACAAGAGGTCATACAAAATGTCTGATAAAAAAAGTTCATGAAACGCATATAAGCAATGATAGTCGCGTTCAGTTCGTGAAGTGGTCGTGCTCACACGAGCTTTGCCATTTTTCGCAAGTCGTGGCTCTTTTTTTCATGTCTGTTCTTCAGTCGTCTACAGTACTGACGCATACGCAGGCAGATATAGTAGTGTAGCAACTTCGCAAGCATTTGTTCTTTGTGCGTACCACAAGGAAATGTGAAGTGGAAATTCTCCAACACGGCATCAGTAGTTTTGTCGTATGCATCCCTGTCACCTGCATACTTGGCAAACTGTTCCTCGGTGTTTCTGAAAAAGTCAAAGAGGTGCAAGTTTGGATGCGTGAGCCAGCCCCTGGTTTTACAGTTCACGAGATCAGCTTCGGGCACGCTTGCGAGACCTTGTTTTCCGTGAAGAGCGTTCTTGCAAATGGAACAGGTTGTTCCATTGCGAAGTTTTCAGAACACAAAACCTGTAAGGTAGTAGACAAGACAGTCAACTACTGTTGCGTCTGTGTCAGGGTCGTCGAAGTCGAAGACATCGTCGCACTCCCAGCTTCCTTCGTCGATGAGCCCGTCAAGCTTTCGCTTTAATTCATCCAACTTTCCTGCGCGTTGCGTGGCTGAACCCTTATATATTTCCCTGATATCAGCCAAAGTCACAACGGCTGCTTGTCTTTTATCAGGCAGCGTGCAATTCCCAAACTTTGGTGGTTTTACCAAAGAATATAAGCTGAGCATGAGATACAGCTGGAGGAACGTGGGAAACGTCGGGTGCTCATTTTGCCCACCAGCTTGCCTGATTATGCCAAAGAAGCGCTCCAGCGGGTCTTGGTTCATCTTCGCTGTCAATACATACTTGAAGTCACAGTCCTTCAGCAGGTAAATTGACAGTTCCCACACTGATTTCACGGTTACGCGTAGGCCTTCTGCAGTCGACTGCATCATAAAAAGGTCCTTATGAATTTCCCCGCTCACGACCTGTTGCTCCCACGAGTCCAGCCACTCGGATGCAGATTCTAAAACACAAAAATCTTTGCCTTCTAGTTATAAACCTTCTGCTGGAAAACGTCGGTGTAAAGCGTCAAACAGGTCATTTAAAAAAAAAGTGTGAACTCGACCGTCACTCAACATTGGTTAGACGAGACGCGCCTCACTTTGCATAGAAAAGAATACCTTTGGCTACGGAGTTGCTAAATATTTGCGTGGCAAGTTTCACCCTCATCCTCAGCATCTTGGAAGGGTTGATGTGGTTGAATGTTATTTTAGGGCACACCTTTAGCTCTGCTTTGTTCTCGTTGTCTGCAACGTACAGGGCATCGTAGCACGACCATTTTATAAGTTTTCCGTCTTTTTTAAGAACCTTCTTGTCCAGTAGCCTGTTTCTGATGCACTTGAAAATATGAGGCGTATCAGACAGCACATAGACGTTTCAAGAGCTGTCCATTGGATGCTCAAAGGAATTACGCACGTGGCCCAATGCACCAGTAATGCCGAGCTGCTTCCACATCGTGCGATTGGTGGATGCACCATCACACACTACTCCGTCTACGAACAAGCCGGCTTTTTCTAGGTGTACGATGCACTGGATCAGGAGTTGCGAAAGCAGCGTCCCCTTAGTTGGTCATTTTGACGCAAACACGGCTACTGGCTGTAGGTAGGCTTCACCAAACGCAGCAAATGCAAAGACGAGGCCATGATCTGCGAGTTCCTTGCTCTGATTATTTTTCTCTCCTTGATCAACAAGGCCAGTGTACGTCATTGTCTGCGAGTTGACAGCCATTACCTTTCTTACCTGAATTTCGTCCAAGATCAGGATTCCCCGCCGCTGGAATGCGGTCTTTCCGGCAACTTTTATCTTGAGGGCTTTGAAGAAGTTGTCTTCGAAACCGCACTTCGGACCAACCGTGCTTATGTACTTTCGCACTGTGGTAACGCGCGACTAAGGCAGTATATCGTTGTTTCTCAAGTAAGAGTAGGTGGCCGGGCTTCGTATGTGCAGCAGGAGGCACAACAAGATCCAATCGTGTGTGTATCGCCTGCTTGTTTTTGATGCGCACCTTGCCACTAATACACATTCTTCTATCAAAAGAAGCTGTGTTGGCGGTATATCAAGTCCTTTTAGATTCTTCTTGATATCCTGCTCCTGAATATCTGTTAGCTGTTTCATCGCTGCTTGCAACTGCCCAAATAACAGCTTGTTGCACCTGGCCAGTCGTGCTCGTGACCGCTGAAGTGCTGATCTTGCATGCCGCCAAGCAGAAAACTTATGTTGTTGGGTAGGCACCACCGATAACCTGAAACGCTTGAGAGGTATTCCCTGCTTGGTTCGCGCAGCTCGGCGATCAGCATGTATTATAAGGGTTTCAATGAGGCCAGAACACAGGCGACAGATAGCACCTCCAGGTGTCACCAAGAGACATTTGTTGTGTCTCCAGCTTTTTTGACAGTCCACAAATGCACATTCAGGGTACATATCAGGGAAGTCCTTTAAACTATGCTCTCCCCTACACACATCTATGCCGTCAACAACTTTGAGCATCGATTCAACTTCAAGGGAAGATGTGGCGAAGGGGCTTACCCCTATTGCAGCAGAGTCGATCAACTTGTCTAAGATGTAGACTTGGACTTCCATGTTGCTTTTGGTATGCAGAGCCTTCCTGTTAAACAGCACCGACGATCCGTCGCTTGCCCTATGCGCAACCGCAGCGTCAATAAACACGACGTCCCTCACTCCAGCTAAGTTGATGAGATGCGCCGCCCATGACGGCTGTGGCAGGCTAACGCAAGATACTGCACTGAAAAGCCGTTCGAACAATGAGCCACATGAGTTACTCTCACCGGTCTTTGCCACAGAGCAGCTGTCGTCGGATGACGTTTCCATATTGTCCTCTGGGGAGACTTCTATGTGGCTAGCTGTCGTTGGCAAGTTGCGGCTATCGTTTTTACAGGCACTCACCGAAGTAGCCACAGGAAGCGCCAGCCATTTCACTTGCTTTCGAGGGCTTTTAATCTTTCGGGACAGGTAGCTATGCGCACCTTCGAAACTTGACGGCACAGCGTCTTTTGAAAGCCCCGCTCTTCTTGTTCCAGACATCAGCACATGGCCGTCAATTACCGTAGACCACGTCTTCAGGATAAAAGGGGAAGCGAAATGCTTCTCACAAATGCGATCCGTTGTTTGGAGCACGCGGTATTTACGAGGTATTGCTCGTCTCCATGCTTCAAGTCTTGCGTCATCGTTCGGCGGCTTGAAAAGCGAGTACTTTTCTTTGCAAGACTTGTAACCGGTGTTACAAAACGGTACGAAGCACTTCCCCATTATGCAGGCTCATAAAAAAGTTCGAAGGTTAGGAGCTACCTGGCAGACAAATGAACAATGCGTTGACAAAACACGGCGCGCAGCAACAACGAGCCATGAACAAAGCTGCAATCGGTTAGTGCTGTCTGAGAGCGCGAAGCGAGTGAGCGGGCACAAGTTTCTAGCACCCTCTCTTGACGAGCGGAGAAAGAACTGTAAGCTGGCCGCAGCGGCTCTCGCCCAGCGCGCGCCGTTCAGTCACCTAAGCTACTTCTTACACCGTGCGCAAGAGGAGGGGCCATAACTCAAGAATGATATTGCCTACCTTCAGTAGGGTAGTTTCGTTATATATATATATATATATATATATATATATATATATATATATATATTCATGCTGCAGGCCGTCATAGGTAAAGTGGCACCACTCCCTAATTGCGGGGCGTTTCGGGACAGGACTGCTCGGTCCATATGTCGCCCAAAAAGGAATCAGCAAGCATGTATTTCGGGGCAGAAAAGGGTGCACTGCTTAAAATTTCAGTCTTTTATTTGCCCTAATCAAATTATATGCCAACATGATTGGACAAACCCTGGGAGGTGGCATGATGCAGGTTAGTTGCCTCCTTGGAGACTACCATGAGTTTGTGCACTCTTATTCTGACTCAGTAAATGTCAACAAACAATTTAGAGTCCGCCCAAGTTAATGCACATTGCAATCATTGCAAGATGGTGCTCCTACATAGCCATTTCGAACACACTTTGTTCCTCCTGTACTTCACAGTCCTCCGTGCTTATATTTACATTTCTTTATTCTTTATTTGAAGTGAATACACTCAAGGATGGAGGCCAAAAGGCACAATGCCTGACGGGGGCCTTCTCTCCATTGTAGGCATGTTGCTCTCGGAGGGGTTACAAACAAAATGAAAAGTAAATCAGTCAATACATTAGCAACGTAACATATGCGTCAACACTTGTTGGCATAATAACAAAACAAAAGCAAAAATGAATATATCGTCATAAAGAAAAGCAAAGCTCAGAGCCACTCCCATGTCAGGTGCCTGAGGAAGTACAATGGCGCCTGACACACGAGAGGAAAAAAAACTGTACTGGCATAACAGAGGCACTAGCTAAAACTTTGTGTGGAAAAACACAGGGTATAACAACATAAGGTAGGCATAAACAAAAATAAGCAGCCTCCTTGACACAGCACATGTACCCACCAAGGGAAAACCCAATTATGTCATTAATAGTTCAATAATTTTTCTCTTGTAGGCTGTAGGATTTTTACAGTCATAGGTAAGATGCTGAAAATGTTATTTTCATTCAAAAAGGCAATCATCTCATGTTTAAGGGTCTTGAAGCCATAATTTGTTTTTACTTTTGCTGCTTCTATTGCGATATGTCGAAGGTTGTATGTGTTTAGGGAAGTCTCTGTGGGAAAGTATCATTGCAGATACATTTCAGTGACAACGGTGGCCAAGAGTCCAAAATCGAGGACTGTTCTCCCAGAAGCTAAATTAGTGAAATCAGAGTCGAACTTGGAATGCAAAGAGACTGACATGGTTACTCACTAATTAGAAAGCATTTCACATAATTGTTACAAGAGCAGGGGACGTTTATTTTAGTCCCATTGGTGAGCTGAAGATTGGCAAGCGGAGTTTCTGCTGTGTAACAATGTTGTTTTTGTATAGCATGTGTAATAAATGATGCACTGACTTCCCGAGCAGCGAATATTATACAAGAAAGAAACAGACAATAATGTATATATACCTCATACTCGTAACGCAAAATGGACGAAGCACTAATACACATCTATGCCATAGAAAGAATGGTTTATGCCTCATATATTTGACTAGCTTATGCTTATTGATAACATTCTAAGATGTTGCAGTACTTAGTAGTAGAAGCATCCAGGCTACCACATGTGTTTTCCCTTATGTTGGTTTTACGAAGGTCACACATTTCCTTGTCTATTTCACATCAGCAGGCCTGTTTGGGAAACACAACTTAGCCGGACATGTTATTATGTACTGCAACAGTTATATTACCAGCAGTGCATGCTGTGACACCAACAATTGCATGTAGAGCAAGTTGGTAGGGATTTGTGTTAATAAAAGGCGGGCGTTGCAAACACAGACACGAGGAGGAACGAAAAAGACAACACAAGCTCTTGTTCTCAACTGGTATTTATCTTTATTTTGTAGTTTATTTTGTTTATTTTGAAGTATGGCGATGGGAAGAATAACAGGTCGACCATGTCAAAAAAAGCTGATAAAGAACAGCCCTCAACCTTCAGGTGCCGCAGGTTTGGGCGGGAACATGGTCCACAAACATGGTCCACGTTTGGGCGCACGTGCCGGAGATACGTAGGTAAAAACCATTTTGCTACAATATGCAAGAGCGCAAAAGAAGTAGCAGAATTCGAAATTGGAGAGGAAGACTTCGAGATTCTTGACGTCTCGATTGGCAGCGTGATAAATCAGCGTGATTGGATCGTCCGAGCTCAAGTGGCGAGCGGAGACCTGTGCGTGAAGGTAGTACAGCAGATATCGCAAGCCCTACTCGAAAGTGCAGCTAACACCGAGCAAACGAGTGCTACGTTCTTATGGGGGAGCAGTCATCAATCACCTTGGGATCACCACGATAAAGGTCAGCATCGACGGCAAGACGGTCTACATCCCCTTCTTTGTTGTTAAAAACGGACGGCAAGCGATTCTTGGCCTGCGTGCGAGTGAGCAGCTTGGCCTATTCACGAGGGTCATCAAGGAAATTACAATCAACACCAGTGAATAAGCGGTGCAAGAATACCAAGATGTCTTCACGGGTATTGGATGCATTCAACGGCAATACAAAATGGTATTGCAACCAGGCAGCGTTCCAACAGCGCAAGTAGCCAGACGAGTCCCTTTGGCTCTCCAGGGACCACTGCAAGCCGAGCTCGACCGGATGCAGAGGGCCGCCATCATTACGAAGGTGGAAGAGCCCACAGACTGGGTAAGCCCATTAGTGATCACCACAATGAAACACGGCAAATTGCGCGTATGCTTGGATCCCAGAAAAAAAAATAACGAGTGTTTGAAGCGTGAGCACTACGAGATGCGGTGCTGAGAGGACATAGAGGCAGAGCTTGCAGGAGCAAAATTATTCTCTTGGCTAGATGCCAGCTCTGGGTTCCATTAGATCCCCCTTGAGGAGGATACTTCCAGAATATGCACATTTGTCATCCCCTTTTGGTCGATATAGATTCCTAAGGCTTCCTTTCGGAATAGCGTCAGCCTTGGAGGTCTTTCGAAAGTGTATGAATGAAATATTCTAGGCATTTCCGGGCACACAGGTGTACAGTGATGATATTCTGCGATAGGGCAGAACGAGAAAAGAGCATGCCGACAGGCTACGTGTAATCCTACAGTCCACGTATACAGTGGGACTAACGTTCAACCCCGCGAAGTGTACAGTATAAGCGCCACGGAAATTTCCTTTTGGGTGACGTAATATCAGCGCAAAGGATAGGCTAGAGCCCCGAATCAGTCTCTTCGGTACTAGAAATACCGCCTCCAACCTACCAGCACGCTGTCCAAAGAATGCTAGGGGTCGTGAACTATTTAGCGAAGTTTTTACCAGCGCTGGCAGAAAAAAAAAACTAAACTGTTCCGGGAGCTATTAAAAAAGGACAGCAATTTTGAGTGGACTGCGAACCATGCGAAAGAATGGGATCGCATACTTGGTGCTCTGAGTGATCAACCCATGCGAAGTTAAGCTCAAATGCGTCGCTAGACGGCATCGGCTCGGCTCTACTGCAACGGCATGGTGACGTTTCGAAACCAGTTGCTTATGCGTCGCAGGTGCTAACGAATGTTGAGAAACGATATTGCCAGATCGAAATGGAAGCCATGGCGGTGGTATACGGATGCGGGAAATTCCACCATTTTGTGTATGGCCACAAAGTGTTGCTTGAAACAGACCACCACCGCCCATTAATAGAAATCTCACAGTAAGGAATTGGAGACATGCCACCAAAGTTGCCGCGCTTCTTTCTTCGTCTACTGGGCCGGTATTTTATAGCGATGCCTTTCCGATGCTAATGCCTTTTCTCGATTTTCGCGCTTGGTCAGTGGTCAGAGCGATGACCCGCCCACGCTATTAACGGGTTCAGCTGACCGTGAGCGGTGCGTGACAAGACCAGTAAAAAGCATAACGCATCGCTACAATATACTGGCACTGAAATACGATTTCACCCTGCAGTTTTTTCCCGGAACATGCTTGCTGTTGGCTGATATGCTGTCTCGGGCGCCCGTCGGCATGCCCCGAAAGGACGACGCTGAGAAGCACATCGAAGTTCATGCTTTGAGCAGCATTTCAGCACTTGTAACCGAGGCAACGTTACGCAACCTAATAAACCCGCCGGAGTGGCTCAGTCAGCTAAGGCGTTGCGCTGCTGAGCACGAGGTAGCGGGATCAAATCCCGGCCGCGGCGGCCGCATTTCGATGGAGGCGCAATGCAAAAACGCCCCTGTGCTTGCGTTGTAGTGCACGTTAAAGACCCCCAGGTGGTCAAAATTAATCCGGAGCCCTCCACTACGGCGTGCCTCATAATCGGAACTGGTTTTGGCACGTAAAACCCAGGAAGAAGAACGCAACCTAATAAAGTGAACAAGCGAGGACGGCTACTTGGAAAACGTCATCGAATGCCTTGAGACCAGAGAAACCGTGACAGACCACCTATAAAGCATTTTGCAGCAGAGCTGTCGGCAATTAACGGCGTGCTTTTGAAGGGATGGAAGGTCGTTATCCCGACCAGTGTGCGTGCCGAAGCTTTGCGCAGAATTCACGATGGGCAGGCATATGGGATTAAATAAATGTAAGCAACGTGCCCGCCGTTTAATTTTTTGGCCAAGCCACGGCGCTGACCTTGATAACCTTGTCAGGAAATGCGCACTGTGCCAAACGCATGCTTAAAAACAACAAAGCTGGCAACTTTTGATCCGCCCCATGCTGGAACATGTCTGCTGTAGAGTTGGGGTGGATATCTTCGACTACGGTGGCAAGGCGTACCTCTGCGCTTATAACGCGTTTTCAAATTTTCCAGAAGTGGAATGGCTCCGTGAGACATGCGCAGGAACTGTCACTGAGAAGCTTAGTGCTATGTTCGCCAGGTACGGCAGGTGGAAGTATGCACCGTTAACGGACCGCAGTTTGCTAGCAACGAATTTTCGCTCTTTTCGAAGAGCTACGATTTAATACATACCACCTCCACCCCCCGGTTTCCTCGTTCGAATGGCTTTGCAGAGAAGGGCGTGCAGGTAGTTAAGCGGATCTTGAAGAAAACTACCGAAGGCAAACAATGCCTTCTGGCTGGGAATGCTTGGTTACATGTCCAGTCCATTGGAAGATGGCAATTCACCCGGAGAATTCCTCCGAGGCCGGCGTCTCCGGATCCTTCTGCCCGATTTCAGTTAAGGGCCTCATCAACAAGAACAGTCGAGACGTTCCCTGCAGCCCTTAGGAGAAGGGAAAGTTGTAAGAATTCGTGAGGGCACGTGGGCAAGGAAAGCAAAGGTGATCCGTGAAGTGCAGCCAAGGTCGTACCGCGTCGTCACCGATAACGGGAAGGTTCTTCGCCGAAACCGGCAACATCTGCTGAAGACTAAAAAGCCTTTTGTTCACGACACATCCTATGATGACGACACTGACGACGAAGCGGGCAAAGACCGGATATCAAGACAGCCACACCCGACAACAGTAGGTTCAACCGTGGCGACGCCGCAGGCCGTGAGTGCGCCTTTAAGAAGGTCAGCGCGCCAGGGAAGACCCTCTGAACGCCTGACTTATGACGATAACTTTAATGAGCGCTCTTGATAAGTGATCATGCGTGTTAGTTGTGTATATACGTGATTTGCTTATGTTTATTGAGGGGCAGATGCGTCGTGGGCGTGTGTGTGTGTGTGATAACGGCAAGCGCGTCAGTTATGCAACGTTTCTATCTTCACGACCTATGCCCAGTGTGCATATTCTCATTCCATGGGCAGTGCACGCTCTCCCAATGTATGCCATAAAACTGGCGGCAAATAAATCCGGTGATGCTTCTCGCCACAAGCGTGGGTTGATTGTCAGCATAGGTCGCGCCAACACGAAAGAGTAGCTCAATTCAGAGCAATAGTAACATATTCTTCCTGTTTCATTCTTGTTTTTAAGTGAACAGCCTTTGTGGAGTTCAGTGCATTACATTCCAAACTATAGTGCTTTTTTATATTACTTCTAGGTCTTTGATCTTATTTCCACCGTTTAGGTCGCGCCAACGAAATAAAGGAATGAATGAAAGCAAAGGGCGGTTGGAATATTATTGGAAATTGAATAACGAAAAAAAAGAAAAAAAGAACTAAATGAAAAATAACCAAGTGCTGCTGCATATGCTTTGATGTTTAGCATATCGAATAGATTCTAAAGCTTCCTTTGAAACGTTTATGCCTATTGGTTGCAATCTCTTGAGCTTATGAATGAGGTACGATTCTCTATATTTTCTGTCTCGCGCAGAACGAAAATTTGACTGTAATATGTAGAGTTTGACTTGGATGGTTGAAATATTCTCGGCCAGGGCTTTGGGAAGCTCTTTAGCTGTGTCCGCGCGGTGTCCGTTTAACTTGATGTTCATTGATGGTCCTGTTTCGCCGATATATTGCTTCTTACAGACGGAACACTTAAGCATATAAATTACATCGGAGCTAGTGCAAGTAAGGCTAGTTTTCACTTCGTGTGTGTAGCTATTTGCGGTATGGTATGATGGTATTATAAAACTTCATTACGGTCCCTACTAGCTGTTTGCGGTGCTTTTAATGTTAAGGTCACTTTGAAGCTGCCTGCAGGTTTTGCACCTGGGGCGAGAACACGCTTTTATTACGGGGGAATCATGTTGGCTGACTTTTGCATGCACTAACATGTCTTTAAAGTTTCTGTTGCGCGGCGATAGGTAACCCTTGATACATCCGGAAACGCTTTTCTCAGACGCTCGTTACTCGATAATATTGGGTGGTATTTTCGTAGGATGTGTTTATGTTTGGGAGGGCATTAGAATATTTTGTTATAAAGGCTGATGGTCTATCAGTTTCTAGTGTAGCTCGTTTCTTAGCTAATGCCGACTGCCTCTCTAATCTTGACGTGACGTCATAAACCTGGTCGAGAGGAATTTGTGGATGGTTTCGTTTCTCTAGCGTTACTTAAAGTCATTTAGGTGGTGGATATAATCGTTGTAGTCGCTACAGATTCTTCTTATTCATTTCGCTTGTCCAACAAAAAATCATCGCTTGCAGTGTCGCGGGTGATGACTGGTGTAGTCTTAATACTGCTGGTTATCCGTAGGGGTCCGCTAAAGTGTTGTTCTCACTTTTGCATTTTGTATGTAAACCGTCGTGTCGAGAAAGTTGATCTCACTAGGAGAGTGGTGAGCATTAAACTTAATACTGGGGAAATAGAATTTACTTTCAGATTTGTATTAAGTATGGATCAAGATCTGGGCATTGTTCGGCTTCTGGTGTGATCGATCTATACATACATATACATGATCTTATCTAATAAAACTAATCCCAAAGGAAATTCTAGAGTCAACATGGCAGTGCAGCAAGCTCAAACATTTGTCCCCCGCTGAACACAAAATTCTTAAAGAACTCGCGGAAAGAAAGGATATTTTAATAAAAGTAGCAGACAAACGCGGCAGTATCGTAATCTGGCCCATAGAAAAGTACAAAAATGAGGCCTTCAAACAACTGAGCAACCACGCCCATAACACAAAACTCGACTCGTTTTGCTTATAGTCTTGAATTTCCATCTCCCACATTCCCCGTGTTTTCTCAGGTGTTCATTGTATACTATATGATGTGTAGCTACTGAAAGTTGCGCAGCATTTGCCGAAATATTTTTGATGGTAAGCGTCACTTGACCGTAATCTGGACGTGAAATTAGAATGAGGGAACCACAGGCGAAAAAGAGAAGGTGCATTACATGAGTAAAGCAAATCCTTGTGACATTGGTGTCGAGCTAAAGTTGACTTTGTTTGCCCGTATTTTTACTTTTACCCTCGTATTCTAAAATGTCCCTCCACTCAACGCTGCACCTTGACTCGAGAAAGCAGATGGCGGCGACGCCCGTAGACAAAAGTGGTCACTTAATTTCTACCCCTCTCACGCGGCAAATGTAATGTCATTCGCAGCGAATGCGATTTTTTTTTGCTTCTACACCGGCATAGTGAACGTCTTACACAGCTAATGGCATTCACCCATTGAGTCAGTTTCCCGAACTCATACACGCGCTACTTGTGTAATCTCCATGACAGGGCCTTGGCAAAAAATTACAAAATTGATAAATTAAAATGAAATGCAATGTATTTTCAAATAACCGTCAAATGTTCACGATTGTACTGCTAACAATGTAGTGAAAATATGTAAAAAAGAAGCACGATTTGTATGGTTTTGTTATCATAGCAGCCTGCCGATAAACATCGCCATGCACTACGAATGCCAAATTTGTTTACCAGTGAAGACTGGGAACGCAAGGTCACAATGACATTTGATATTAATGTAATTTACTGCAAATGACATTACACGTGCCGTTTTTTAAATTCGAAGGACTTCTTTAAAAAATTAAATTACGGGGTTTTACGTGCCAAAACCAGTTCTGATTATGAGGCACGCCGTAGTGGGGGACTCCGGAAATTTGGACCACCTGGGGTTCTTTAACGTGCACCTAAATCTAAGTACACGGGTGTGAAGGATTTCTTGGCGAACATTTGCCACTTTGACAGTATCTATCTATCTATCTATCTATCTATCTATCTATCTATCTATCTATCTATCTATCTATCTATCTAGCCGCTTACGTCTTGGTGGCCTGATGGTCGTATCGTTAGCTTGGTATTTACCAAAATTGGCATACTATGACAAGAGTGTATGACGATCATAAATGATAGGTCATGACATGAATGCCATGACATGCGTGTCATGTAGGTCATGAAAAAGTCGCCTACGTCTTGGTGCTATCATGGTCATTTCGCTAACGTGGTAGGCGTCGCGCACACTGCTTCGCATAATATCGATTCCCACAGGGTGTGGGATCTGCCGGCTTTTAGTAGTGTAGCGTGTTATTCAGTCGAGGTGTGGCGCTCAGCTCTGTGGAGTGGAGGTAGAGCTTCAACTAGAGGATCATTTGAGAATACAGGCGTTTGTCTGGTCCCATCTCGCCTGGTACACACGCTTTCAGTTCCACAGGAGGCCTGTGAAACTGACAAATATATATATATATATATATATATATATATATATATATATATAGTTGTGCATCAGGAAATCACGCTGGCCCGCTAGTACAAAGAAAAAAAATTAGAGTTCGACACACGTTATATTTGCACAGTATGTTTTGCTACCGTTTCGGCTGGGTGAACCAGCCTCCGTCAAAGCAAGATGCACATGACATTTGGTTTCCTTATCATCACGCTATTCTTGAGATAGTGTTCTGCACAATAGTGACAATGACAATACAACGTAAAAATAGCGATAACAACGGCGAAGTTAATCATACGGTAAGTGATAGGAAATTTGGCATTCTTTCAGTACTCGCGACAGTACAGTCAAATCACACGTGACAAAAAAGGTACACTTCACAACTACACTATATGCAGCCATGTTCCGGCCGGACCTAATCAAGTAATATAAGTAGGGGTGGCAGCACCGTACCCACATGGCACACACCACAGAGTTCAGTCGTTAGTTTGCTAAGCTTTACAATGCAAGCCACTCGAGATAAATACCAAAACATAGAAATATGGCTCATACGTGGCATACAGTAGGAAATGAATCGTTAGTTTACTAAACATTACAATGCAAACTACGCAAAAAAAGAAACTGTTAGCCCTTCCACTGGGGTGGAGATGGAAGACCAGCGAAGCTGTATTATGGTGGGAATTGTGTATTTCCAATTAAGACTATTAATATGTGAATGTGTAATTTGTTATTTGAACTATTAAAGAATGAGAAATACATATGATACGGTGGTTTTCATTTATTTAGTGACCACAGGGACCATGGCCTTATGGTCGCTACGGTACACCGACATAGGATGTACGGCAAAGGTTGGCACGTTCTTCATAAACACGTCACCAACGCCGCGTTCGGTGCGAACGCGGGCAAACACCACCGCCGTCGACAACAGTTCTGCGCGTCGCTGGTGCTGCTACATGTCCAAGTTTATACAGCTCCTCAGAATTTTGAGAATGACAGCCCATAAACAAATGTTATGAAAGAAAACACCGGCTGCGCATGCCTTTTACGTTAAATCTTTTCGCACTGCGATTGAGTTGCCAGTTACCCTTGCGCCCGGTCGACGCATTTCGTGCCACAGCTAAACGTCGCCACCCTTCCCTCCCTCCCGTCCCCCCATGGCCTTTCGCATAACGGAAGAAGTCGCGTTTGCTCTCCGCCGTGCGTTCTCTCCCCGTGAAAGCGCGCGTCCCTCGCGCGCTTTCACTCGCACATACAGCATACGGCCAATGAGAGTTTTTTTTCTACACGCGAACATGACCATCGGAGGGTGAGCCCTGAACAGCTTCGCTGTAAAAACCCATGGGGATAATAAAGCGCCATGCGACAGTACAATGCCGGTGACACGCACTGCTCAGTAACCGCCATAGTGAGCAGGTTGAATGATGAGTGCTTTTATAGGCATGTGTGCTGCGGAATCCTGTGTCGTGCGGAGAATATCGGCATTAGTGACATATACTTAATGTCACTATGCAAGAAAAAACTGAGAAGAAAAGGGGATTTTTGAAAGAAAGTCGCATCCAAAGGCATACATCGGGAGTCACGGCTAATGTCAAGGATCCATAGTAAGAACGCTAGTTAATGTGCCTGTGCTTTCGTTAATGCCAGATGACACGGCGTTAAACTTATAGATCATGTAAGACTTGCGGACTTCATGAACGCGCAGGGACTGAAAGCCTGATTCAAGTATAGTGGTTCTCAGTTTTCCGAAAGAATGCCCTGGTAAGCGAATATGTCTTGATAATGGTAGGTTAGGAAGCGTATCAGCATGCAATCTGTGGTTATTAAAACGCGTTTGGAACAAGCTTTCTGTTTGGCCAATTTATTGTTTTCTGCAAACGGTGCACTCAATCATGTATATAGCGTTGGAGGTATCGCATTTGAAGGATCCGCGAATTTTTAGGGTAAAGACTGAAAACGTACTAATCGCTTTTTGGGTGGTTTTCATACTCACGCACACCTTGTAACGTGATTTGTTGCATGGGGCGCAGCCAGATGTTTTGTTGTGCTTATTTAATTTTGAGGATGTTAACATATCGCGGAGGTTCTTACACCGTTGGTGCACGAGGCGAGGCGATTCGGGAAAGATATCGGAAAGATCTTCACTTTGGGTAAGGACATTGTGGTGGCGCTTCAATATAGAAGAAACTTTTGGCGCTGATGCCGAGAATGTTAGCCCAAGGTTGCTATTGGTAGGTCTTTCGGGTAATCGGTTGCTGCTAAGAACATCGGGTCTACTTAATTGGTCTGCTCGGCATATGGCGTCGTCAATTAAGTTTGATGGATACCGCCGCTTAACGAGATCACTTTTAAATGGTTCGCAATTAGAAATAATTTTCTTGCGATCGCAACACAATCCCTATAAACGGTGAGCCTGACTGTAGGGGATACCGGTTTTGCAATGCCATACTTGGATGCTCTGGAAATCTAGAAGCTGGTTTCTATCAGTATAGGTTTGCGATAAAGCTTTGTCAGCAGTTTACCTTGCGATAGCGTAACTGTTACGTCCAGAAAGCTGACCGAATATGACGAGCAATTGTGCGAAAATTTTATTGAAGGGTGAAAGTGATTAAACCCTGCTATGAACTTTAACAGACTAGCTTCCCCATGTGCCCAAATGAAGATATCGTCAATAAAGCGCTTATGTAAGAAAGGATGCAGGTTAGTTTTAGATAGAAAATCATTTTCCAGAACACCCATGAAGATAGTGTAATTTGAGCCTATTCTAGTTCCCATGGACGTACCAATGATCTGAACATAATGGAAATTAATAAATTCAACGTTATTGAGCTCAAGAGTAAGTTTTAACAGCGATCCCACGGTTTCTTTGTGAACAGGTTTGTCTAAACGAGAATCTTATTAAGTCTTAAGGATTGCTACAATTCCATCGGGATGCGGTATGTTAGTATAAAGAGAGGTGACGTCGAGCGTTACAAGGATTGCGTTATGCGGAATATCAAGATTTAATATACCTTGAAGAAATTTATTCGTATCCTTTACAAATGACGGAAATGTTCAGTAAAATAATCTGGTTGATAAGACAGTCTCGTGATCAGTTCTCAGTTGTACTGTTTATGCCGGAAATAATCAGACGGCCTGGGTTACCTTGTTTGTGAATCTTCGGGAGCAAGTAAAATCTACAAGCCACAGGACTGAGCGGTATCAGTAGCCAAACGGCTTTTTCAGCTTGCTTTTTCTCTTTTAGAAGTGCCATAAGCGTATCCTTCAAGATGGCCTTAAAATTATCGGTTGGGTTGTTGGGAAGTGTTTCGTAGAAACTGGCATCCGAGAGTTGTCTGGTAGCTTTTTCTATATAATCGTGCATATTAAGGATAACAATTTATCCTCCCTTATCTGCAGGTTTAATAACAATGTCATGGTTATTGCCTAATTGTTCTAGCCCTGATTTTTCTTCCTTCTTCAGATTCAGTCGGTAAGGAACACGGGTCTTGTACGCCTCAGAATATCACTTTGCACAGCATTGATGTACATATCAAGACATTTATCGCGTTGCGGCAGTGGTTTCCAGTGCTTGTATGGGGGCAGAGGTAGTCTAGTCTTGCTAGGACTTTGACGGTCATGAAAGTACTGTTTAAGGCGCATGTTTCGAGCAAAATGGTCTAGGTCCTTTAAAAGCTGAAATTCCCTGAACTCACCTGAGGTTGGGCAAAAATTAAGACCCTTCGGTAAGGCGGCAAGGGTAAGGAGGTAGGGGTTATATGAGCGCCCGAAAGCGTAATAGCGGAAAGGTTTACAACATTGTTGCTCGGTTCGGTAGGCTTGCTTTTAAGAGATGGTTCAACGGGAACATTATTTGTATTAGCAATACATTCAGAAAGGGCTACACCATTGTGAATAAACTTATTGCGCTTGAGCGCGCATAAATTGTTCTTCTTGCTATGTTTGTAGGCTGCCATGTATTCCGATTCACAGGTCTCCAACAACGTAGTGAGGTGTCTTTCTTCGCTATGAAGACGTACCATACATGATTTGTAGTGATCAACAACTACAAGCCGTAACTCCACTCCAGCGACGCGTTATCACGCGGAGCGACTGCATACGGTGAAACTTAGCGAAAGCGCTAGTGCCACCGGGTCCTTCGAGACGGACTTCGTAAATAATCCGTTTGGATATGTGTGCGACGTGTGTGAAATACTGTGGCACATGAAAGACTTGACGCCGGTAAGTAGTGCATTGCGTCGAACAACAGTGTGGGCGTCATTGAAGCAGCAGTAAGCATGATAATCAAGCTAATCCTAGACAACCATGAAACCTAAGAAAAACCAGCTGAACCTTAGGTCACGCTAATATATCCTGGCATAGCCAAGCTAAGCCACTGCAAATTTTTTTTTGTGTTTCATAGCATGTATAATAGGGTATACTCATGTATTCGTTCTGTTTGCCTGATGCATTGTCACAACTGCGGCTAATGTTTGTCTTCACATGATGAGGATGATTGCTGTACCTCTACTCCGAGCCCTTTTTTAGACATGCCTGAAAGTATAAAGTATGTGCAAATATGGAAATAAAATTTGTGAAAGTGCAATGGCAGTTTTAGTATTTGGAGCTTCATTCATTCTGCAACCCCATTCATATTTGCAAATGTCAAGGTGTCTGAACTGCTTTCTAACCCAGCCACGCTATGTGCCCAAAACGCAGAGTGGTGCAAAGTTAGAACAAAGCGAACATTTTTATTGACAGAAATTACATTTGGGGCGTACCAGTAATTCTTGAAATTGTAGCCCAGTATGAGCTACAATTTTTTTTTTTGCGTTGTAGCTCGTACTGAGCACGATAGTACATGCTGTGCTACATTTTGCCAATATTATTTAGCTTTGACACAATACTATCCAGTATGCCAAGTACAGCCTGCTGTTGTGCTGCAATAAAGCGGCGTTCTTCTGATCGCTCCTTCCTCATCTCTTCTTGCTTTAGATTTGACTTTGCCGATTGCCCCTTCCTATCTTCCAGCTCAGCTTCTTTTAAACGGGCGTCTAGCTGTGCCCGTTCCTTCTCACATGATAGGCGGCTCTCTACTGGCTTGATGCGCCTTGATTCAAGCATAAAGTATTTGTCTTTCAGTTCCATCTCATGCGTCATACGTTTTACGAGAAATTCGTAGTCTGTTTGTTCTTGCTTTCTTTTTCCTGCAAACAAAAGTAGTTGCAAAAAGCGGCCAGCTTGACACTAGCGGTGCCAAGTCTGAAGACACAGCGGAGCTGGGCGTCGTTCCATACCAACTAGTTGATGTAGGCTTAATGTGGCTTGCATGCTTTTTCTAGGCAAGGTTGGGGCGTCAGGGCAAGGCTAGGCTATTATGGCAAGGCTAGGCTTTTTTTTTTTTGACGCTTGGCTTGATTCTCGCGTTCTCGGTTCCGGATCGGCTCTGCGACGTCGCATATCGGCGGCTTTGTTTTCGAGGTAGGCTGGATCGGCACGAAGACGGCGATTCCTTTCCCGCGTGGCTTGAACAGGGGGGTGAATCTTCCTATATCTCCCATTGGTTCTCCAATAGCAGACGCTCAGTCGACGCTGGCGCCAAGGCGCACTTCAGTTAGGCCCTAGCGGATGGATGACGGTACTACGGTGGCGAAAAAAAAAAGAAAGAAACGCGGCGCGATTTTCTTTACCCTCCCCCTTTCGCTATAGCACTTTTTTTCTTCCTTTTTTATGATAACGTTGTTCCGCTCGTTTCTCCTTTCCTTCTTGACTTTCCTAACCCTCTCCCATGCCTCGCCTCACCCTCCCCTCATGTCTCGTGCAATGCTTTTTTGTTATTTCTTAAGCTGTCCGCGGCGCGCTCTTTTTTTTATTATTAGTCGCGGGCGTTATCAGACGCGCCGCCGGACCGAAGCACGCGCTCCTCGCTCGTCTCCTGTTCAGCTGTGCCATTCGTGCTGCGTGCTTGTGCGCAGTGGATTCTTTTTGCGTTTTCATGCACGCAGTCGCGTTCATTATTACAATCAAGCAAGCATGTGTCCAAATTGTATTGAAAAATAATTCCACTTACAACACAACAGTTCTTTGGAATCACTTTATTGTGTTCGTTTGCGAAAACCAGAATTGGAGCAGACAGTGCAACAAAGTATATAATGCAACAAAACGCGGATCGTGTTCCATGCACGCACATGTAAAAAAAAAAACGTTTATTGTAATTGCTCTAATGGCCAATGCGCCGAATAGCTTCTCATGGCCACCTTCTCGCTCGGTCCATAAAATCCACCTCCGTGAAGTGCGCCGAGCATATTCTGCTGTTCTTGACCTTGTCTCTGGGCAAAACCATTAGGTCCATCCTTCCAGCGTAGGTTAAAAACGCTTCCATCCTGAAGAACAGTGAAGATCATCAATTATAACATCGCAGTTGGAACATACAAACCTGAGCTCGTTTCGCATCGCGGCAGAGTACTAGTTGTGATATGTCAACCTTAATTCTCAGAAACGCATTTTTAACGATGGCGGCAAATTACCTAGAAATAAGAGCAAAGCGGACACCTATAGACGTGTTCCGTGCGATACGCACGGGTGGTACTATATTTATAAGGAGCTTTATGTTCGCTGCTTGTTGACATAACGATTTACTGCATTGTTGTGGTGTTTTCAAATCAGCTAGCTGCTGCCTCATCACCGGACAGCCAAGTACGAATGCGCACAATTACTATCACAAATAAAAACCGGGAAGTAAACTGCACAGTGCTCACCTGTTGTCTTTAAGGCGGTGGTCCCACTCCGGCGGCACGAGCCCCCCGTTTTCAGTACTTTTGGAGTAACCGTGGCGGCTCTTTTACTTAGGATATAAAGTTGTGGTATGTACCATAAAAAGCTTAATTCTTGTAGATTCCAACTATATATAATATAAGGAATTTGATTAATGTGATTTAGACATAAATGCTCAATCACAAGCATGAGATATATGGTTTTTGCGAACTGTGTCTCAGTTGTGACCATATTTAGAAGAAACTATCGCACTTACTGCATTGCGGCTTGCTCTGTAGCTTTAGGACATATTTATCTAGTTCCTAGGCGTAGCAAATTAATTTTTAATTTTTACTTTTTAGATAATTTGCTTTTGAAAATTGTCAAATATTGCAATCTTCTGTTGTAAGCAGCCCGGCAACTACATGCTCAAGGAAGCTAAATTTTGGATAAAGTAGAGTTCAAGGAATTTCCATTTAGGACACTAAATTTCATTCATGTAACTTTATTAGTTTTAAAGCACAGCTTCGCAGCTTTATTACCTTCCCGCAAAACTGGGCAAAAATAAAACCAGAATTCTATATAATGCTTATTTTCGGCCGCATTATTAGGAAAACTAATAAAGTTATACGAATGAAATTTTGCCTGCTCAGTGCAAATACCTTGATCTCTACTTTATCCAAAATTTAGCTTCCTTGAGCATGTAGTTGCCGGGCTGTTTGCAACAGAAGATTGCAATATTTGGCAATCTTCAAAAGCAAGTTATCCAAAAAGTAAAAATTAAAAATTAATTTGCTACGTCTAGGACTAGATAAATATGTCCTAAAGCTACAGAGCAAGCCGCAATGCAGTAAGTGCGGTAGTTTCTTCTAAATATGGTCACAACTGAGACACAGTTCGCAAAAACCATGTATCTCATGCTTGTTCTTGAACATTTATTTCTAAATCACACCAATCAATTTCTTTATATTATATATAGTTCGAATCTACAAGAATTAAGCTTTTTATGGTCTTTACGACAACTTCATATCTTAAGTAGAAGAGCCGCCACGGCTGCTTCAAAAGTACTGAAAACGGGGGGCTCGTGCCGCCGGAGTGGGACCGCCACCTTAAGGATGCGGTAGAATTTCACGTCGCATGGCTCATTTCGTCTTGATGTGTTCGCACACCATTGAACCACACACGAACAGCGACAAACGTGCAACGGTAGGGTACCACACCGACCACACTAACGCGGAAGGCGAAATCCGCAAGAATGACCGCATAATGCCAGAAATAAAATGCTGCCGTTTTGGCCGTTATCAGCACGGCCGACGACGAGCGCGGGCCGCGCCAGCCGCGCCGTCGATAGTTGAAGGCGAGAGAGAAACGCCAAAGTTGAGAGAGAGTTGACAAGAAAAAAAAAGGAAAAGCGATTTTGGTTTCGCATCCATCTAATGGATGGCACTGCAATTCGCGTGGACAAAAAACCAGCGGAGTTTCCGAAGCCTGGCTTGAAGGCGCTTCTATCGTCGGGCAGCCTCTTCTTCCGGCGTAAAGGAGCGCTTAGGTCGAGCCATATCTCGGGAGAGCGGATAAATGCCCGGGCAAGGCCACGCACACGCTTTAATTGATACGCTCTGTCGTTTTTGCAAAAGGCAAAAGGGCACCCTGCCGCACATCTTGGCCGAGTGCACAGAACTCAAGACCCCCCTCCTCCCCTTCCCGCCAACACCTCCAATTCCCAACCCCTTGAGCGATGGGAGACCTTGTTATCCAGCCCCGCCCTACTGATTCAGCTCGCACTGACGGACAGGGGCCAGGAGCTGCTGGGAACATATGGGTCCCGTAACTATAGGGAACCACACCGTCTGGTGCCTGTGGGCACCACCAATATATTTTGGGGCCAATAAATGTTTATTCATCATCATTCATTAGCGCGGTCACATGACTCTGCTGAATACGTGCCATATCTCGGTAGAGCGGAGAAATGCCCATGCGCCGGCGCGGGCACGCTTTCATTAGCGCGGTCATATGACTCTTCTGAACAAGTGCTCGGCGCAGCTATGACGTCATTGTCCAGGCTGCTCGCTCAACCAGTTTTAGCGTTGCACACCAGAATTTTGCCAAGCCTAAACAGTTCCTCTGTTAAAAGTTAAGTTTGCAAGAACTGTGCTGAACCGTTACTGCCATCAGCCTAGCACAATCAAGAACATACACACTTTGAAAAATGATTTAAATGTATAATGATTCCTCTGTGTGAGTTGTGATTGTGCTAGGCTACATACAGGTATTTCATAGCCAAGGAGTCAAATAGAACGTCTTATACATAGTCTAAAGTTGTGCGCATCTACGCAGTTGAAATACATGTTTAAAGCCTCTAAATTATGTAGTGCAGAAGCAGCGTCCGGCCTTCCGCCTCCATGCAGGCAGGACAACTAGGGAAGTGACTGAGGTGTAATAAAATAGTATTACATCAATAATCATTCACGAAAGTCAGCACAGCTCCCTTTCGTGAAAGTCAACAACCTTTAACTGCAACTATTTTTATAAGGCTTCCATGAATAATCCTAAATATGGTTTAATAATGGGCCTACAATTGCAGAAGAATCATGTTAAATGGAAATCACTTAAACTAAACTGCCGTTTAAACAGAACAGCAGCCTCTATATCGGCTAGAATTTATTTGGACAATGCAAGGAAACGCGTAAATGAGAACCTGCATTTTTGCAACTTTCAGTAAATGGAACAGAAGAAAGGTTGAAAGTAAATTTGTTAGAAAAAGCCATAATTCGATTTTTATGTTGTGACACCTATCTTCTACATAGAGAGCCATACTTAAGCCTCAAGCAACAAAAATGTGATAGATATTGCATAGCATGTCCAGTCGAGATAGCTTGGCGATACAGCCATGCGCACCTAGACGGCTGGAATAACTGAAATTCAGTCCACATTAAAGTCCCCTTACAGATAATGTAGACCCCAACAACATGACCTCGTGCTAATTCAGCTAACGACTCGAGCAGTAAGAGCAGTGTCCTTGCTTTAATACGTCGCCGATGCCTCTTACAAATGAGAACTAGCGAACTCTAGACAATCTAGAAGGCTCCTACTACGCTCAAACCACGGGAAAAACTGGCGGCCACATTCATTTCTTTATTCTTATCATGTCGAACACTGGTAAGGTGTGTATGACATATAGTGCTGCGCTTTTGCACACCTCTCTCCGTAAATATAACTCCTCTTAATTGGAATATACTTCTCCCGTCTCTTGAGTTTTCCATTCAACGAGTGCTCACTGTTTTTCATGGTTGTGTAAGGTAAAAAACAGGAGGGAACTGACACTCAAATAAGTTCAGCAGTAGCTACTATCTCACGTGTGCATCATATATCATGCACTATAATAATTCTCAACTCGTTGTGCAATATCATTGTTGCTCCGAAAACAACTATAAAATCAACATACTAACAAGTGGAACTCAGGAGTTATATACACTTGTTTTGTTTTGCTTTTTTTCACTGAAAAATGTGAGATAATTGTGATGTTACTTCCCACGCTGTAGCTCGCTTTGTGCTGTCGGTCTGGGTGAAGCACAGTCCGAAAGGCCACTTGCCGCAACTGATGGCCCCTGATCATTCATAACTATTGTGCCAATGCAGCAGGCGCTGTACTGTCGGACGTGCTCGGTAATTGCGAGCACTGCTGTTGTTCAGCTGAGGCGTCGTCGTCACCGTTTATCATTGTAGTGTTTAAGACTGTTCGGCACTTTCGCTAGTGCGCACTGATGCGGAAGAAAGCCAGAGAGTCACTTGGGAGCATTTATCACAATCAAAAAGAACCTTAAACGTATATATACAGAGAGTTAATGGCTGCGTAACTGCAGACAGTACGTCCACACAAGGCACACGAGGATAAACGGGCTGAGACAGCCCGTGTTGCGAGGCTCACGGTTCAGTCGTCACAGCACCCGTGCTCGAGCCGGCTGCGACGACACGTTCAGGCCCCGTCCAGCACGCGGCTCGGGCTCCGCACGCTCAAGAGCAGCAGCGGCAGCAGTAGCAGCCAGGGAACGCCTTGTCCAGCAGCACGGCCTCGGTGCCCAGCTCGTACGCCGCTCGCAACCCACGGGCGGCGGTTACACATGAGGACCGCGTCTAGCACACAATATCTGTGCCAGACGAACGCTGCTCGGCACAGCTCAGGTGTGGCAGCTCAGGGACCGGCGGCCCTAAGGTCAGCCAGCGTCTCGAGCACTGGCAGCAGGAGCCCTGGTTCCTCGGACGCCCTCGTCCACGCTCGGCTTCGCGATCCTCCGCACCTTGCCAAGGACGTCTCGCCTGGCCGGACCTCTCGCCTCGTTCACCCCAGAAGCTCGAAACTGCTGCCCGCTTGGTTCGAACACTGCGAGATCGCGCCTCGTTCTGCCGAGCTCGTGCACCCGTTCACTTCTTCCCGGAGCTTGGGTGGCCGCTCCGATATTCTAGCGGCACCTCGCGGCCCTTACATAGGACAATCATGTTGTTGGACAACTGCGACGGTGACTCGCTAACACATGCAAGTCTTTTTAAACAGCACTCTGTAAGCTATCGGTAAAACCGTGCTCGTCGACCGAACAAACATCGCTGAGCGATGAGTCACCTGGGTTGCTTGGCAACCACCTCGTGGAGTGGTGTGTGCTTCGCCTCTTCTCCGTGCCGTGCACATGTTGCTTTGACATGAGACGTTAAGCAGAGCGAAGGAGAGCATGCGCGCGGCGCACGCAATGCTCGGGAGAGGGAAAGAGAAATTGAGAGCGAGACAGAGAAAGAAATTGCAGCAGCACCAACGAGGCAACGCGCAGAGCTGCTGCCGACTCCTCCCGCGTTTTCCCATTTACCCGCGTTTGCGGCGAACGCGCGTGGTGTCCGTAACTGCAGCAGGCGCCTCTGGCGGCGGCTCGGCAGGTTTCGACTAGCCATGCCCTGGCAAGTGTGGAGGTGCAGCTTGATCGTGACTTCACCTCGGCGCTCCACGCAGGTGGTGCGTCTTACATGAGGCTTCACGCGGTCGTCGCTCGGTATTCAGGTTTCAAGTTTCAAGTTTATTTCTTCAAAGTTAATACAAATTGTGTGCAAACACTGTATGACCCCTTAGCCAAAGGCTAGTAGTAGCATTGACGCGTTCGTCGCGGCGGAAGGAAATGCCCAGACATTGCTGTTATAATAGCATCGTCCGTCGTGACACGCCGTCGCCAATGAATTGCAGTCGCAAACGTTTCCCAGAGACGAGAAGGTGCGTAAAGTTTGGATACCTGTCTATTAGAGAGCTTAAGCTTGTCAGGTAAAACGCCCCAACGCGGGCGTTGGGGCGTTCGGGCGGAACCGTAAACGTGAGCGGCCTGTGTGGTGCTGCCACCTGGTGGCGAAGAGCTCAAACAGACAAAAACAGCTAATATTGCATTAACAAAGTGTATTCTACTTCGCTGCTGGTGTAAATCTTCGGCAGCAACACGATTACGCCACTGCCGAAAAGTTACACCAGGAAATGACCAATAATTCTTGCATAAGTGTCTGGTGCAGAACGAAATCTTCGCGCTACCGTTCGCGAAAACCTGACCGGCACTTCCACGTCCGCCTGCTCTTCGTCGCTTGACGCGGAAGGCTCGTAACCGTAAGCGGTAATATTTCTTGCAAGGGGGAATAGTCCTCGTCTTCAGACGTGTACTCATCGCTGGTAGACGCACCAGAACTCAAATCCATGCTTGCGATGGCGGCGTCAGCGCGCTTCGTATGATCGCGGCCGGCCGGCTATCCAACGAGGGTGTCGTGACGTCACGCCTTCCAACTCCCGCGGGTCGGGCGGCGAGGCGCGAGCTCACAAAAACGCCAAAAATAAAGCCATCGGTTAAAAAATGAGCTAAGTGACTACTTATTTTCGGTGTAATCACACACTGAGGATTCATTTTCAGCATTCTCGTAAAATTTTCTTATTTTTTATCCATATCCCTTTAAACAGCTTCGCTGTTAAAAAATGTATGATTTCATAATGTACGCAACTCATGAATGCAGCCTAAACAGCTTCGCTAGTAATTCGCACCCATATGAATATGGCAACCCCATAATTTTTTTTCCTTCCCTAGATGTTGGTGACGTAGAATCACGCCGTGTAGCGGTCAATTCGAGAAACTAATGTGCCGAGAGCCCTTTTAGCTGCCAAAATATTAAGTGGCCAGATGGCACACTTTCGATGTTTTCACCGCTTGAAGAGGTATATCACTGCAGCGCGCTCTGACTAGCTCAGATCTACACGACCAACTATGGGCAATCCAGCGGGCCCGGGCAGCGGTGGAAAGGCTATGCCTCACCATACATAATGCCCAGGTGGCCTGAGCCCGGGCCGGCTACCTCGCAGGTGCTTTTAACAATAAATTTTTTTCCGTCCGCACGTGGTGGTGGTGGTTGTAAAACTTTATTTCCCAAAGAAGGGGTCCTGAAGGACACTCGGCTAGGCGCCAGGTGTCGAGGGCACCTCCCACGTCGGCAGAGAGAGCCCGAAGATCTCCGCCGCCTCGCGGGCATTCTGGACAGCCCAAATTTGGTCGTGTAGTGAAGCACTTTTTAGCACTTTGTCCCAATGTTCCTTATTCTTGGCGTAAGCGTCACTCGATGCACAACCACACATCACATGGTTCAAGTCAACGCGTTCACTCCAATGTTCACACACATGTTGTCCATCGTAGTCTGGGTCGATGGCTTCAGGCGCCAGGGGTTAATTTGTTAATTACTGCGCGTTAATTTGTTATCCGGGAGGGCGAACTCTCGTCTACCTAGATAAAAGTGCTTAGTGAGCTCGTTATAAGTGAATAATTGATCCCTGTACTCGATATGTGGGGTAGCGGGGGAAACTGGAGGGACGCGGTCGACGAGTCCTCGCGCCGCCTCGTGTGCGATCTCGTTGAGATTCCGCAGGCCGCCCCATAAGCTGCCCTTGTGTGCGGAGAACCATACGATGGAGTGATCGGTGATGTTGCTTCCGCCTAAGATTCGTATCGTCCTCTTGTCTATCCCGCCCTTGGAGAAAGCTCGAGTGGCTGCTCTAGAGTCGCTGTATACTGTTGTGAAGCTCGAGTCTTTGAGAGCTAGTGCTATCGCTGCTTGTTCAGCTAACTCTGGCTTCTTGGTGTAAAGCATGAGTGAGTGGTGCGTTCGCCCGTGTCCGTCGATTACTGCTACCGAGTAGGCGTGCTTTTCCAGTATGTACGCTGCATCCACGAAAGCTGTCTGGTCGGGAAACCTTGCCGCGTCTGCCGCGAGGGCTCTGGTGCGGGCGAGTCTTCTTCCTTGATTGTGGATCGGGTGTACGTTTCTTGGGAGGGGAGCACTTTAATTGCTTCTCGCATGACTTTAGGTAACTGCAAGACGTTATTCCTTTCCGCTATGGTGTTCAGGCTGAGCTTGACGAGAATCTCTGGGCCCGCTTTGGTGCTTGATAGGCGTGCGATCTGTTCCGTGTGCTGATCCTCGATGATTTCGGCAAGGGTATTGTGCACTCCTAGCTGTAAGAGTAGATCAGTGGAGGCATTATCGGGGAGCCCCAACGCTGTCTTGAAAGCTCGTCGTATGTGTACTTCGAGCCTTTTCCGATGTTCTTTTTTCCAGTTGAGCATCGCAGCCACTTATGTGACGTGACAGAGTACAAAAACGTGGACCATTCTAATAGCGTTGTGTTCGCTCAGTCCCCTGTGCCTATTCACGATGCGCCAAAACATTCGGATCGCGTTCGCAATCTTGATCTTGCTGCTTTCCAGCATCACCCAGTTGGGGCCGTTACTTTGGATGATTAATCCTAGGATTCGTATTTTGTCAACCGTATGCATGCGATTTCCGACCCTATCGTGTAACTCTATGCATAAAGTGTGGTGTCTGCGCCAGTCGTTGGGCGGGCGCCCTGGTCTTGGGGGATGGTAGATGAGCAGCTCGGATTTTCTGGAAGAGCAGCGAAGTCCCATTGAGGTGAGATGGGCTTCAGTAACCGAGTTGGCTTCTTGCATGCGAGATTCTAATTCAACATCGCTGCCACCGGTGCTCCAGATGGTGACATCATCAGCGTATATGGTGTGCTCCACATCGGCAATTTCACCCAGTGCGCGAGAGAGCTTTGTCATCGCCAAGTTAAATAAGATTGGCGCAAGTACCGAGCCTTGCGGTGTTCCCTTATCGCCCAGTTCAAAGTTCTCCGAGACGTGCTCGCCTATCCGGAGAGTGGCCGTTCGATCCTCCAGAAACAGCTTGACGTAGCGGTAGAAGCGTGTTCCGAGATTGTGTTCAGATACGGCTTTGAGAATCGCTTCATGGTGGATGTTGTCAAAAGCTTGCTCCACGTCAAGTCCTAGTAGCGCCTTGGTGTCTCGTGTGGGGCGATCTGGCAGACTTTTCTTGATTCTTAGCATGCGTCTTGCGTTGAGAGATCCGGCCTATAGCCGATCATATTGTAGGGGAAGTACTCCTTTTCTTCTATGTATTCCTATAGTGTGTTCAGGATGACGCGTTCGACTTGTTTTCCAAGGCAGGACGTTAGTGAGATCGGCCTCAGGTTTGGTAGCCCCAGCAGCTTGCCCGGTTTTGGAATGAGGACCGTGTTGGCATGCTTCCACTGCTCAGGCAGATGGCCGGTTTTCCAGGCTTCGTTGATTTGTTGCGTTAAGAAGGTGACCGAAGTGTCGTCTAAATTTCGGAGAGCCCAATTTGTTATACCATCGGGGCCTGTTGCAGAGTTACCGTTGAGGTCGTGAATTGCGAAGCGTACTTCGCTTTCTGTGAAGTCCGCATCTAGCTCCGAGCTTGGGACACCATAATAGTTCTTCCATTGTAAGCTACTGGATTGCCCCGATTTAAGCGGTAAGTACCGTTTGGCAACGTCTTCTATGAGTGCTTCGGCAGTACTGCTTTGCTCCGCGTGGTGTAATAATTTGCTTAGCCTGATCCGTTGCATAGTTTTGGGCTTTGTTCCGTTTGCGTCGAGCAGGTGTTTTATGAGCCTCCACCCACTCCCTCTGCGTATTTTCCCGTTGAGGGAGTTCCGTCCGAGTGTTTCGATTGCGGTAACGGCGAGCAAAGATGCGATCAGCCGTAATCCAAGAGTGAAAAAGTATTGTGTCGCCGAAGTTACCCATCGATGTTATGCCAGCGAAGATAAAAGCGATAACACCGGGCCGTTTGAGCGTAGCAGTAGGGGTATGTCGGCCTTTGATGTTGTTTGTCGGCAATCAGCTAATATAAGTAGGTAACCAATATGAAACGCATTGTGGCGTATGTGCCAGCCTGCTAATTCACGACCGTAAGTTGATGAAAATTGCATTTGTTTTAAGAAGAGTTTCAGCATGACACAAAATACTTCTGGTGTTCGTGAGGGCCTGTGGTAGCCCTTATCAATTTTAGGCTTGTGCCAGTTAACAAATTAAGTGGTGTAGGGCGTTTTGGTAAACACCTCTGAATGCTTTAATTGTGGCTGGTGCTATGTCAGCCTCAGCATGCCACGATACAGGCTGAAACAGGCAGTAAATGAAAGTTCGTAAATAAGTTCGTAAATAAATGAAACACCAACAAGACAAAACAAAATGAAATAACCAAAGCGATATATGAGATGTTCGCCCAGAGATGCACTGCTTGCGCACAGACGTAAGGCCGCTATACAGCTTTATATATATATATATATATATATATATATATATATATATATATATAGTTGGATGTCCCCTGCGCAGTGCTTTATTTGTGCAAGAGCCAAAAATAATTTCCGTCAGTGCTTAGGGACAGGTCCTTCACACGGATGGTATTTTTAGACAAAAGCTTTCATTTAGAGGAGTGCGAAGAATTCCGGCGTTTGTATATCTGTGCGTTGAAAACACAGCATCAGCCAGACTGCTTTCGGCGCCCACTGCCTCGTATCACTGTGCTGGGAAACTGATAAAAACGGGCTTTGTCTAGAGTCGGTTTAGGACTATCTGCGCCTGTGAAGCTTTATACTTATTTTATTAGAGCGGGCTCTATTTTTGTCTGCATCCAGGCACGTGCATCGCGCGATCCTCTCGTTTTTAGACGATCGCTGATATTTCAGTGCCCCAAAATCCTACCTTTCGACTTTGTGGTAACCGTTAAAAATTATCAGTTGGTCAAAACCGATCCGGCGTACAGCATTAGGGTGGCTTTCATACACGAAGGGTTCCTTTGAGACGTCACAACCCATGGATCAATCTGTCGCATTACGCGCTGCTACGGCACCGGCACGCCGTAATCTCAGAGGCTACGCATAACCTCATGAACGTTCTGATATTTGTCGCAATTCTACGAACTAGCACAGGACTTCATAAAAACGTATTGTACTTGTACAACGTCTCCTCCGCTATATTGCAACCGCGGGATATCTTGGCGCCAAGACCGAGTCATTGCTAGATTGTTTTTTTTCATCCTTTGAGGGGTTTCCGTTGTTCGGAGAAAGCTGTTGCAGGTGAAACAGGAACAGAAAAGGGGCAGCGGTTGCGATGTGGACATCACCTGTTGCCAAGCTCACGTATGTGTTTTCGTCTTCGCCGTCGACCAAGATAAGGAAGCTGAACAAAGACAAAGCCTTGCTCGATAAGCGTTTTTGTTAGAGGCAGGGCCGGCATCATCCCGTTTGTTCATATCACATGGTCATAGCAGTGGTGGGTACTCAGGTGGGTACTGCCGATGAACTCATCATGTGGTAATTAGAAGGACTATTAGCCAACGGTATTAGAATAGTTGTCTTTTGTAGTGGAACTACCAACGATAAGTTTAGCAATGGTTGTTGGGCGGCGATGAAGGCCGGCATGCGACAGCGTGATGGATATTAAGTGAGAATGCAATGCAATATATGCCAGAACCCCGAAATGGTCTTGAAACATAGTGATAGATTACTGCAAAATAAAAGTTTGCTCGCGTATATCGCACTCCAATAGAAAATAGCTAGTATTCGTTTTTCGTGGACCAGTTATCCGCAAAGTTTGTTAGTTCAAAATTAGCAAAATGACGTTGCAGTAAAACGAGGAGTTTAGATGACTGCGGCGGTAAAATTGGCGGCAAATTGCTAAAACGCAGCCTGCGCGAGAGTTATCAAAAAGGATAGCCAGGAGCAGGCCCGTCGCCAGGAATATTTTTCGCGGAGGCCCCCCCCCCCCCCCTGCACTTGCTGCAGGCCTTGACTAATTGAGGAAAGCAGCTATTTTTCAGTAATGGTTTTCGGTAAAATGTCGCAGTATGAAAATTATGTGACCTTTTACATACTATTTTATTAAAAGTTTTATATTTTAGTTATATCTTCCAAATAGTATATTATTTTCATATGGACGATTCGTCTCCATATATTTCATGACTAATATTAAAACCGTGCTCCTCAGCGCCGTAGGACATGGGCGCGGAAAGATAAAAATTTCCGGGGGGGCGGGGGGGCACGTAGGCACCTTCCCCGCTGGCTACGGGCCTGGCCAGCAGTAACTGCTGCTGGCCATATGCTGCAGCGTTTTAATGAGGCAGTGAGCCAGCAAAGAAACCCCTAGTATTTGCGAAAGCTCTAAGAATTCGCCAAGATAGCTTCGCTCTCTTTCATGTACAATCTCAAAACCACCCGTCACATTAAAGATCATGTTTGAACATTTTTTTACAAGTCTTCGTTATCATTACGGTAAGGCGTTTATTTCACCGTGTACAAGAAGAGAAGAAGAGAGTGAGAAAGGCCACGTGAATATATATATTGTAATAATAAAGCGATTTAACTGGCTGCCGTGTGTAGTATCTGAAAACAGTTTAAAGCGAAACTTTCTTTGCCTGTTCTTAACGACTTTCTTATGTCACCGTCGTCGTGGGCTGTTTAATTAAAATGAAAAATAAAGTAGACCTGTGTGACCTTGCACAGTCCCAAGCAAATTTCTAGCAAAGCTTTTTCTTTCGATCAGTTGAAAAAAAAATTTCAGTTGCCATTCATTTTATCAGATACTTAAAGCGCTGCTCCTATATGATTGGCCTATTTCGAATCATGCCCGAATACAAGGCTTTTCAGCACTTGTTGTGCAATTTTTACAATGCGTGTCTACACACATTATTTCGCCAGAATATTGGCATAGAGTATCCTGCCCTACACTATTTCCCTCCCACTAAATTTGACCTTCGAGACATATATAGTTTCCATAAGGGTAAATAGGCCGCAGGGTTAATTCTGCGTTGTTCGTAAAACACACTTATATCTTTCCGTATAGCCTGCACGTTTAATTTACTGCTCAGACCGTAACTGCTCCACGCCCTTTGAACTTCATCTACGCGTAAACCATAGCCTGCCCCTAATTTAAATCATATGAAGAAGGTGTCCTTTTTGTTATTGTGCTAAGCATTATTCGCCCATTTTAAGGATTTGAGCATATCTATATGTTTATTACAGCGAAGCTATGTATGGCTAGGACGCCATGACGTCGACAGAATACTCGGAGGACACTTCAGCTGCGCCTTTAAGTGTGGAACGCGATAGCATTCAAATGTCCCTGATTGCTTCTCACGCTTCCCGGCAACTGCAGCTTATGTAAGCGTAATGTTTAGCGGGAAACGCTGGAGGAGAACGCTATGCACGATGGTGATCTTACCGGTTCTTCTTTTTCCTCTCACCCACACGGCGGACACCACCGCTGCCGCAAATGCGCGGAGGCGAGCGCCACCTGGTGGCTGTCGCAAGAAACAGACTGACGCGTGGCGCAAGACAGACCTCAAACAGCAGCTGGAGAATGGGTTTGTGTTTGAGTTTCCGCGTAAAAGAATTATGTTTCGTCGTATATTCAAAAAACACTCTGATGCTGTCCTGTCTGTATTGGTTGTGCGTAAGTCGTAGTTCGCGAATTTTCTAACGCATATTGCTTTGAGAAATTCAATTAGTTCAGTAACTCCTATGCGCTACGCGAAGGGATGCATGGTTTGGGATAATTTTTATTGAACGGGAAATGCCGCCGACCCCGACACCGGATTTTACGCGACACGGGGCCCTTAACGCTGTCGCGTTAAGACAATGGTGGGCTGATCCCGGCGGCAGTGCAGAGAGAGCAATGGATCATACACTGTAAACGGAAATACCTCTCAGGTGGTAGTATAATGCTTGTTCTCTTGCGACCCCCCGGTTGGGAGTTTATTATGCTCCGAATGATCGGAGTATAATTTTTACTCCGTGCGCGCGGAATTTTTGCGTGGTGCCTTCGGAGTATTTTTTTTCTGTCATTTTTATTTTTTACTTCGAGCTGGACGAAGTTTTTTCGAGGTGCACCGGGAGTATAAAAAAACACACGTCAATCTGCGTGGAGAATTTTTATGTAGAAGCTTCGGGTCAAATTTCGAAATATACGCACAAGAATAAGCCAAATTCTGCGAAACAAGTGAACGAGACCAGACAGAACAAGGAATACATAAACACATACACATTTGAGAAACACCCTACGAAGAGCCGTGAAAGACATCCAATGGACACTCGACACACAACAAGAAGCAACCCTGCCAGTATATATAGCCACGATAATGTGGGCCTCGAAACGGCCTAGCGAGCAGCTGTACTGTTTTCAGAATTACGACTCACAGGCTCGCACATATAAGATCGGCCTCTCTGAAGGTAACATGAAACCTAAATCCACACGGAACTGTTAAATTAGAATTTGAAAAAAAAACAACGTTCATGGCATAATTTTTCAAAATTAGAATGCCATTCCGTGAGCGCTGAAGCTACTTCGCACACTGCCGGCGTCCGCGGCCAAAAAGTAGTGCGTTAGTTACAGTACGCAAGAAAAATGTACGTGCGCGTGCTTCATGACAAAATTAGCTTCGTGCGAAAGAATTGTGGCGGGACAACAATTTATTACATGTGAGCATGACCCGTAGCAGCCTACGTAACACCGCAAATTGCGTAGTCATACATTTTTTTCACCGCACTACTTAAACCGCGTCCAAGCAATGCCTCTCGGCTGTGAAACGGACCTATATCGCTGATCTGGCAAACGAATCCTCACGCTCGGAGCCAGCAGGTATCCTCCTAAATCAGTATGATGGATGGAGCATGATGTTAATGCAATATACGAAGCAACGACGTGATCAAAGCAGAACTGCGCGATAACAATTCACATCGCTCAGTAAGAAGCTTTATTCACAGTATGTACTTACGTCCTACCGTATTTCTTGGGCGAGGATATCCGTACACAGATTCATAAAAGAGTTGCTTGCACCACGGTCTAACTTACTGGCAGCACAGCACCGTGACGAAGTCGGAAATATGGCATTCATGTGCGGCTATCACTGACGTTGTCGCTCGAACAGTGGCTGCTGTTGCCATTGCTACGCGGCACTTTACACCGGACGTTGTCAGAATATACTCAAAAGGACATAAAAGTGTTTTTGAACACACTGAGGAAAACAAGTCAAGGTCACGCAACACGGAAGCACAGCCAGAAACCCGAGCCGACATCACGAGTCAACCGGCAGCGTCGTGGTCACAACTAAGCCTTTTTCCGCACTTGAAATCGTTGCTCTTGCATTCATCGTTGTCAGCAGAGTGATCACAGCTAACACACATGAAGATCAGATCCAGTGAGTTTCAGGCACGCCTATAACACTTTCTGGAAGGAAGTATAGGAAAGAAAATGGGCGAAACGCTGGCACGGAACGACACTTCACAGATGTAAACAAACCGTCAGCCATGAGCACCGCCGACTCCGCCGAACGCGGCCGGTCGCTGGCGCGGCGCACAGCCTTATGGGAAGCATCACGTGACCAACCTGTTCCGGCGTGGGAATTTTTTAAAACTCCCTGTGCGGTGTTCCCGGGGAGAACAAAATTTTATAGGTGGAATAAAATCACGTCATGTCCACCCTTATCCTCCGCCAGGTAGCGAGCGGAGTGAAACGAGGGAATGCCGCTGTATTGCTCCCATACATCGGAATAAATATTCAAGGATGGGAGTATATAGGGCACATCACCTTGTTAAAATTCCCATGTGGGGGTATTTTCGTTTACAGTGTACATCCGTAAGGCAGAGGCTATATAAGCACTCAGAAAAGTGAAGCGAAGAGTGCAGGCATTCTTTGGAATAACGCATACAACATACAGAACAGCAGACGTTTCAATAAAGAACAGCTGAAAACAAGCATCCGTACCAAATAATTGTTAGTAAGGCGCTGCTGATAACAATGCGAAACACGCAATGCTGCTCGCATACGCTTCCCGGTAAAGATAACTGTTGCCCAATGCCATGGCGACGGCAGCTTGCGACGTGAGGAGTGACCTCCCTAGCCTTTCGTATATAAAATAACCAGCCAAGCAACTTATCTCAATGCTGTTGCAATATCGCCGTGGGCAGCAGCGTGCTGTCAAAATTACCACTACGCCCATTACTGCGAGTACTCCGAAATAGCACAACTACCATTACACTAAAGCCATAAAGCAATGCATACCCGCCTAAGCAGTTGTAGACGTGGTCTTCAACAGCTTCGCTGGACATGTACCCGTGGTCGTGATGCCGTCGTAGTAATGTTATCATAGCAAATTTTGCTTCGCCATCCAACTCTCGTTATGCCGTCCTCGACATGCCAGCGGCAATGCACTCGTTGTCATACGGTGATTATCATGCAGTCGTGGTTGCTCCATCGTCTTCACTCCACTCTCATTATCCAGTTCTCGTTATGCCGGATTCATCACCCCATCGTCGCAATGCGCCGTAGTCGTCATGTTGGTACCGTCTACTGTTAGCGCCATCCCACTCGCGCGCCTTCATTCTTTACTCACGTTATCGCCGTCATTGAGTCTTCGTCATACATTCGCTGTCATATCATGGTCGTTACGTTGTCGCATTCTAACTTCGCCTTCCGACTCTCGTCGTGCCGTCGCCATCCGGCCTTCATGGCGATACAGTCCA
This sequence comes from Dermacentor silvarum, assembly GCF_013339745.2. Lineage (NCBI taxonomy): Eukaryota > Metazoa > Arthropoda > Arachnida > Ixodida > Ixodidae > Dermacentor > Dermacentor silvarum. The sequence continues at coordinate 133,767,730 of NC_051161.1, read as the reverse complement.
TCCATCATCGTCTTGCCGTTGTCGTTACGCAACTGTCTTATCGTTTTCATTCGATCGTGATTATGCTGATGCTGTCATGCCACTGTCCACACTGCGTCGTCGACCCGCCGTGTTGGCGTAGTGTCTTTGGCGTTGCGCTGCTAAGCGCGAGGGTGCAGGATCAAATCGCGGCCATGACGGCCGCATTTCGATGGGGGAGAATCATGGAGGAAGTAAACCCAGGAGAGGCCACCTCCAGCACGGACGTATTGGAGAAAGTGTGGTGGAAGTCACGTGCTGTTTTTCGCAGAGGAGCACTGGGACGGGTCAAATGTCAACGTTGCCATAGCAACCGCGCTCCTGAAGCTTTCGCTGCTGCTCACGGTCTCTGAAAAGTGAGATAAGATTTTTCCGGTGGTGTCTTTCTCGCAGCACATTTTGTTCGCGAGAAAAGAAGACTTTGGAGTGTGGTGTGTAAGCTTCAAAGTTGTGTTTTGGGTCTGTGAGTGTGAATGTCAGCCAAAACAGGTACACTCAAGCAATCACGGCGCGAGTCTTCGTCGTCTTCTTCAACGTGCCACGGAAAAACACAGGTGCGCGTCTGCTTCACTGAAACTGCTACATGAAAGGGGGTTTATTAACATCGGACGGCAGGCGGAAGTATTGCACGACGGGCACAAAGACAGTCTCAGCCGGCGTCAGCAGCTCGCGATCTACGCTCGCACCTCCAGCCAAGACAGAGTCCCACTGCTGCGTCTGTTGCTTCATCCCCACTACAGTACCCCGGCGGCGAAGGGAAGCCATCCTGGCGACTTAAGGTGACGTGAGAACAAGGGAGTCATGATATGGCTTTAGGCGGCTCCCGTGGACCACCTGGCGGCCAAGACGACGCATATCGGAGGTTGGGTTGAGCGGCTTAATAACATAGGTGACGGAAGATAGGCACTCGATGACGGGATAAGGGCCTTGGTACTTGGGGGCAAACTTAGGAGTCTGGCCAGGGGAATGAAACGGTATGCGGAGCCATACGAGGGAGCCGACGGCGAAAGCTTTTCAGTCAGATTTCGGTCATAGCGATCTTTCTGGAGGGCTTGGTTGTCCGAAGTAAATGAACGGGCCAGCTGACGACACTCTTCAGCATATTGAGCCATTTCAGAAACTGGGCTGAATTCGGAGACGTCCGGACCATACGGCAAAATGGGGTCGAGAGGGGTGCATGGTTCGCGGCCATATAAAAGAAAGAATAGGAAAAGCCGGGGGTCGACTGTGTCGAGGTATTATTATATGCGTAAGTGACGAAAGGAAGAACGACATCCCAGTTAGAGTGGTCAGAAGCAATGTACATGGACAGCATGTCTCCCAGCGTTCGGTTGAAGCGCTCTGTTAGTCCGTTAGTCTATGGGTGGTAGGCTGTAGACGTTCGGTGAACTGTACGGCATGAACGAAGGAGCTCCTGAAGGACATCGGATAAACACGCACGCCCTCTGTCGCTCAGTAGCTCGCGTGGTACGCCACGGCGGCGGACCAAATGACGTAAGATGAAGTTCGCAACATCACGAGCACCATCCGAAGGAAGTGCGGCTGTTTCCGCATACCTCGTTAGGTGGTCGGCTGCGACGATGACCCATCTATTATCAGCGACAGAGCACGGAAGTGGGCGTAAAGATCGATTCCGACACGGTCGAATGGTCGTGCAAAACATGGTAACGGTTGCAGTAGTCCGGGCGAATGGCGAAATGGTTTCCGTTGTTGACACAATTCGCAAGACTGAATGCATTTTCGGACATAGCTATATAGTCCACGCCAGTTATAACGTTGGCGCAGCCGCTCATAGGTTTTCAGTGCATCAGCGTGAGCATGTTGGGGGGTCAGCATGAAAGTATGCGCAGACATCGGACCGCATGTGGCTAGGGATGACAAGCAGCCATTTACGGTCATCCGGTCGATAGTTGCAACGATATAATAGTTCGTCCCGTATCGCGAAATGCGTGGCTTGGCGGCTAAGTGCACGTAGGTGTGCAGAAGTTGGCGGTGTGGAAAGAACATTCAGGAGAGAGGCGATCCAGGGGTTATTTCGCTGTTCAGATGGCATGCCTGTGGCGGTCAGAGCAGCCAAGGCAAAGGCACCAGTTGAATGCGGCTCTTCAACCGATTTCACGGGAGATCGGGAGAGCGCATCAGCGTCAGAGTGCTTTCGGCTCGATCGGTACAGCACGCGAATGTAGAATTCTTGCAGGCGAAGAGCCCAACGTCCAAGGCGACCAGAAGGATCTTCAGGGAAGCCAACCTACATAGAGCGTGATGGTCAGTCACCACGTCGAAAGTGTGGCCGTATAAGTATGGACGAAACTTACTTATTGCCCACACAATCGCCAGACACCCTTTTTCGGTTACTGAGTAGTTGGATTCCGCCTTGGTGAGGGCATGGCTAGCATAAGCTACAACATAGTCAGAAAAACCTGGTTTGCGTTGCGCCAGTACTGCACCAAGACTGACACCGCTGGCATCCGTGTGTATCTCGGTTGGCGCACTCGGGTCGTAGTGGCGCAGAATGGGCGGTGAGGAGAGCAGATCCCGTAATGTAGTGAAGGCGTCGTCGCTGGCTTGAGTCCAATTTGATAGGTCACCAGGGCGACCAAGTAGCTTCGTAAGCGGTGCCGTGATGGAGGCAAAGTTCCGGACAAAGCGACAAAAATACGGGCATAAGCCCACAAATCTGCGCAGTTATTTTAGGGTAGTCTGCTTAGGAAGCTAAGCAACAGCGCGAAGTTTGTCAGGATCAGGAAGAATACCGTGTTTTCACACTACATGACCCATTATGGTGAGCTGGTGAGCCCCGAAGTGACACTTCTTCAGGTTGAGTTGAAGGCTTGCGTTGGTAAGGCATTGGAGAATCGTGCGCAGACGGGCGAGATGTGTAGCGAAATCGGGGGCAAACACGACGACGTCATCTAGATAGCAAAGACAGATCTGCCATTTTAGACCGCGTGAAATACTGTCCATCATTCGCTCGAATGTTGCCGGCGCATTACAAAGTCCAAATGGCATGACTGTGAATTCGTACAGGCAATCTGGTGTGACGAACGCGGTCTTTGAAATGTCACACTCGGCCATCGGGACTTTCCAATAACCCGAACGCAAGTCGAGCGTTGAGAAGAATTCGGCGCCTTGTAGACAATCGAGGGCGTCGTCTATGCGAGTAAGAGGGCAAACATCTTTTCTAGTAATATTGTTGAGACGCCGGTAGTCCACATAAAACCTAAGGAAACCATCTTTCTTCTTAACCAGCAAAACGGGGAATGACCAAGGATTACAGGAAGGCTTGATGACTCCAGGCTGAAGCATGTCGTTAACTTGTTCCGTAATTATACGACGCTCCGCTGGTGACACGCGGTAAGGGCGCTGGCGCAAAGGCGTGTTGGTTCCGGTGTCAATTCTGTGAACAACGGTGTGCGTTCGACCTAATGATCCTTGAGGGAAGTCAAAAGAGCTTCTAAACTCGTTGAGAAGGGTAATAAGCTGCGCACGGTGATCCGGAGCGAGGTTACTGTCGATGGCAAGGAAAAATGCGTCCGAGGACACGTCATCGGATGCAAGGTGAGGTGTCAGCGCGTTCAGCTCAGGGTTTGGATTGAGCTCGTAGGAATCAATAAGCACGATAACATCATCGTCGACTGACTGAACGTTTCCGAGCGTCTCAGTATGGCACAACGTGACAGGCATGAGGTAGCGTTGGAAATAAGTATTCCGGAGGCATCCTGGTGAAGTGCTAGGACGGCAAATGGCAGCGACGCATGGTGCCGGTGACTGAATACGTCAGACGGCGTGAACAGAACTGTAGTTTCAGTAAGGGCAGCACAGTAAAAAGGAACAATGACGGCAATGAGACGGGGCAGGTCAGTGTCAGCGGCCATGACAAGCTTGTCAACACCAGACACGGGCATATGGACAGAAGGTACATCGCCAAATGCAGACAGTTCAACCTAAGAGTGAGCGCAGTCTATAACGGCGTGATGGTAAGACAAGAAATCCCACCCAAGGATCACAGCATGAGAGCACGAAGTGAACACAATAAACTCAATGTTGTACAGTACGTAGCCAATCACGACCTTAGCCGTGCATGCTTCAATCGGGTGGATTCGGTGCGCGCTTTCAGTACTGAGGGAAAACACTGTAGGTGGCATTGTGACTTTACGAAGTGAGCGGCAAAGTTTCTGACTAATGACAGATATAGTGGCACCGGTGTCTACGAGCGCAAGAGTTCGTATACCTTCAACGAAAACTTCGACAATGTTGGCTGGGGACAAGCGAGGACTTACACAGGCCTCCGGAGCTGCGGCAGTCAGTTTTCCGTCTCGGCTGTGGATCGGCGACGCATAGGTGACAAAGAACGGCAGCGTGGCGAGGGTGAGCGACGATAAGTAAAGGGATGAAAGTCGGAGTCGGGCTGGGGGTCCTATGCATATACCTCAGGTGGCGCGTCTTGTGGAGTGTAGTACTGGGGCCGGTATGGACAGTCGCGGTATTTTGGTGCACCCGAGGCAGCCGCGAAGCGCCTACGACAGAAGCGTGCTACGTACGTGACCGGCAATTCCGCAAACGTCGCCTATCAGTTGATTGTCAGCAGTGCGCCACGGGTTGACGATGTGCTGCTGTGCACCAGGGAATGGCGCCGGTGGCTGTCGGAGAGGTTGAGGGGCCAACACTGGCGGTCGACGTGGAGGCATTGCAGCGGCAGCCACATAAGTGAGTGGTGCGGCCACAGGGGTTGGCTGAGAGGCGGACGGCAGCACCTCGGAGACCTGCTCCTGAATGACTTGCCTGAGAGACAACGCGAGATTGTGCGTAGGCACTTCTGGGGTCGGCAGATACGATAAACACGAGATCTGCGGTAACACTTCCTCACGCACACACTCTTTGATTTGCGACCGTGGTCACCTCCGATGGCTAAGGCGGTGAGGGAATCGTCTGGTGTTGTCGGCCGCTTACTAAGACGCGTTGCTTACGGAGCTCGTCAAAGCTCTGGCACAAGGTCGTAAGCTCACCTGCCATGCGTGGGTCCTTTGCCAGCTGCATTTGAAAGGCGTCGTCGTCAATGTCTTTCAAGATGTGCTTTAACTTCTCCTGCTCGGGCATAGACGGATTCAGGCGCTTGCACAAGTCGATGACGTCTTCTATGTAACTGGTGAAATTTTTGCCTTGCTGCTGCGCACGTACGCGGAGGCGCTGTTCGACGCGGAGCTAGCGCACGGCGGGTCGGTCGAACCCGTCAGCGAGGCGTTTCTTGAACGCACTCCATGTAGCGAAGTCGGACTCATGGTTGTGGTACCACAGGCTTGCGACGTCTTTGAGATAGAACGACCCATTCTGCAGTTTCGACGGGTCGTCCCACTTATTGTGGCTGGTCACCTTTTCTAGTGTGGCCAGCCAATCTTCCACATCGTGGTCGTTTGTTCCGCTAAAGAATGGAGGGTCACGCAGGCGCAGCGCGCCGGTTACAACGACCTGAGGAGATTGGGCGGTGGCTTGTTGGGTGATTTCGTCTGACATTGTCAGGGCAGGTGGTAGCGTCCGACTTCGGAGTTCCAAGTTTGCAGACCCCGCACCTCCACCACTTTGGAAGGGGGTTTATTAAAGTCGGACGGAAGCCGGAAGTATTGCACGACGGGCACAAAGACAGTCTCAGCCGGCGTCAGCAGCTCGCGATCTGCGCTCGCACCTCCAGCCAAGACAGAGTCCCACTGCGGCGTCCGTTGCTTCATGCCCACTCATACAGAAGTTTCGTAGGCTTTGTTCTGACGCGCGTCGGCAGCGCACAGTTCCGGTGGCTCGTAACAATACAAGTTAAAAATTCACGCCCATCTGGCTCCGGCGAGCTCCAGAACCCCTGATTGGAGGCGCAAAGAGAGATGGCGCACCAACATGGCTGCACTTCCGGCTTCAAAAACGTGATGTCAGGGCCTCTCCTGTTTTGTTTCTTTCCTCCACGGGGGAGAATGCAAAAAGCGCCCCTGTAAAGAGCGATGAGTGCATTGCAAAGAATATCGCCTCAAAGTTATTCCAGAAGCCCCCATTACGGCGTGACGCATAATCATATCGTAGTTTCGCCACATAGAACCCCAAATTTTAATGCGTATAGTATTCTTAGCCTACTTCAGCCGTTTTGAGCTTATCTATTCATCTGTCTATCCGTCAATTCATCAATCCATCAATCCATCCATCCATCCATCCATCCATCCATCCATCCATCCATCCATCCATCCATCCATCCATCCATCCATCCATCCATCCATCTTGGGCCTGTTACGCCAACACAATGGCCAAAGTTGTCTATAGTTGCTTGGGCCACAATGCATAAGCTCGCGGTAGTGGTGCCGTCGTGGTCATTGCGTGTTTATAATCTGACCCTCGTCACGCCGTCGTCTTCAGACAATCGTCGTCATACATCTGTCATGGGTTCCTTGCTGCACCGCCATTGTGAAGCCGTCATGGGGATTCAATCGTCGTCGTTCCAGGATTGACTGACTCTTACGCTGTCGTCGTCGTGCCTTCTTTTCGGACCCAGTGGTTCAAGCTGTCTAATTGCTTGGGCCACGAGGGCATCATACGAGGGTATGATGCCGTCGTGGTCGCTGCATCGACGTCATTCCAGCTTTGTCTTCCAACTCTTGTCATGCCATCGCGTCATCCCGCCATCGTTGTCCCCAAAGTCATCATACCGTCGTTGTCCCGCTGTCGTTTTATCATTGCAGTCACTTCAGCAAGCGCGACCCCAATAAGGTCATGCCGTATTTGTCATATTGCCTCTGTCGTGCCATTAGCGTCAATCTTTATTCGTCAATCTGTCATAATCATACTGTATTCATTCAATCGTCATTATGCCGCTCTTGTCATGCCATCATTGTCAGATAGTGGTTTTCATGCATCCGTTGTCAGAACGTCGTCATCATCGTTCCATCGTTTGTCGTGCCACCGTGGTCGTGACGTCATCGTCACGCTAACGTCGTCATGCTTTCGTCACTCTAAGACTTCAAGTTGTAGATTTTGTGGGTCTCACTGATATGTTTAAAAATTCGTTTTCTTTCCAAGAACAACCCGTGAATGGAATTCTCTACCAGCTGATGTTGTAAAGTGTGAGAGTGTCGATTTATTTATAAATGCACTCGGGAACCGATCCTGATTTTTTGTTTCATTGTATTCGTTGTATCATGATGGATTTCATTGTAGATAATGCAATGTTTTAAAAGCGAAGCATTTCTAGGGAAACGTTTGCCACTTTAATATTATCTATATATCTATCTATCTATCTAGCCGCCTACCTCTTGGTGCTGTGAAGGTCGTTTCGTTAACTTGGTATGTGTCAAAACTGGCATAGTATGACAAGAGTGTAGAACAACATAAATGATAGGTCAAAACATAAATATCACGACATGCGTTTCCTCTAGGCCATGAAACCGCCAACAAGGTCGTTTCGTTGACTCGGTAGGTACCAAAATTGGCATGCCATGACAAGAGTGTATGACGAACATAAATGGTAGATCATGACTTGAATGTCACGACATATGTGTGTCATGTAGGCCATGAAACAGCCACCTAAAATGACAATGACTAAGCGAAAAACAGATTAACACTCAAAAACCACTAAAATGGGCTCAGACGTAGGTACTAAGTGAAGAAAACACTAAATAAGGATGGTAGAAGTCATAGGCATGAGCATGACTCAGCAAACATGACAATGACTCACCAAAAAAGTTTAACACTCAAAAACAACTGAAATAGGTTCGGACGTGGGTACTAAATGAAGGAAACACTAAAGGATGGTGGTAGAAGTCATATTCATGACCATGACTCAGCAAAAATGACAATGACTAAGCAAGAAATATTAACACTCAGAAACAACTGAAATGGGTTCGGACGTGCACGTACTAAGTGGGAAACACTAAATGATGGTGGCAGTCATATTCATGGCTATGACTCAGCAAAAATTACAATGACTAAGCGAAAAAATATGAACACACGAAAATCAATAGAATGGGTCCGGATGTGGTACTAAGTGAAGGAAAAGTCATAGTCATGAGCATCACTAAGGCTTTTGCCTTAATGAACCTTCGGCATAGCTAAAGGGACTCCTGAGGAGTCGTGACATGAATTCCATGACATGCATGCCATATAGGTCATGAAACAGCCGCGTACGTCGTGGTGCTCTCATGGTCGTTTCTTTTAACTTAGTAGGGTCCCCGCACACTGATTAACATAACACCGATTCCCACAGGGCGTGGGATCTGCCGGCTTTTAACGCGACAGCGTTAAGGGCCTCGTGCGCAGAAAATCCGGCATCGGCAACCGGCGTCAGCGTGCGATGTCGGCGGGTGGTGGAGAAAATCATCCCCAACCACGCCTTCTTATATGACAGGCGGTATATGCGGGTTATATTGCCACACCATTCTATCATTAATGTTGCTCATACCTTGTCTGGCATTCTTGGCAAAGCTATTCCTCGGAATTGTGAGAATGACAATCCACAAACAAATGTCATGAAACAAAACACCCACATCGCATGCCTTTTATGTTAAATCTTCTGACTGAAATATTAAAAGTACGAAACAAAAAAAGTTGTCGCAGTTTCACCTGAAAGGCGAAGCATCAATTGCGATAGCAAATTTGTAGAGAGCTATACGGAGTAATGATATTAGCTTTATCAGCTGTATAAATTTGGACATGCAGCAGCACCGGCAACGCGCAGAACTGTTGTCGACGCCGTCGGCGTTTTTCCCGCGTTCGCTCAAAATGCCTGCGGCGTTGGTGACTGTTGCCGGAGCCTCTGATATAAATAGGCATTTGGTGCCGCAGCTAAACGTCGTCTCCCTTCCCTCCCCCTCCCCCCCCTCCCCCACGGCCTCTCGCGCGTCGAAAGAAGGCGCGTTTGCTCTACATATATGATGATTGTAAAGGAGGAAAGAGACGCCTACTTCTGCAGAACGCGCGTTTGTTCTCCGCCGTGCGTTCACTCGCCGTGAAAGAGCGCGTCCCTCGCGCCCTTTCACTCGCACATACAGCGTTCGGCGGCGCGCGGCGACGATTTCATCTCGATTGACGTCATACGGAACCTCACGGTGACGGCGACGGCGACGGCGACGGCGACGGCAACGGCGACGGCGACGCCGACGGCAGAAATCTGCTTTTGAGTGTCCATATAATTGCTATCGCAATAAAACGGAAACCTGAAAATAATGCAACTTTTTAGGGGCGGCTGTGCAATATCTCCGGGATCGGCCCACGCAAGAGGCCGCGTTCCAACCAGAAAGCTTGCCTTCGTGCATAGCGTTCGCCGCCAGTGTTTCCCGGTAACCATTACGGTTGCTTAAGCTGCAGTTGTCGGGAAGCGTGAGAAGCAGTCAGGGATCTTTGAATGCTATCGCGTTCTACTCTTACAAGCGAAGCTTAAGCGTCCTCCGTTTTTTTCTCTGTGTCCAGTTATATTTCCATTTTCTCAGTATGTATTTGTGATGTTATGCGTTCCAACCATTTTGCCATCGAAAATTAGGTATACCCACTCCTGCTTCAGGCCTGGCAACCAGGCTAGTACTATGGAATAAATAAATAAATAAATAAATAAATAAATAAATAAATAAATAAATAAACACAGGTTTAATTATACCCCCACTATTACGCCGTTCTCACCATACACTAGTTATCACCCCATTGTCAGGCCATCGTAGTCACTAAGTCATTGATATAAAGTCAGCGCCATGTTTTTGTTGTCATAATGCCGTTCTGACATAGTCGCGTCATTATATCGCCCTCATTGGAACTTCGAAGTCCTACTCTCGTAATGCCATCATCGCGAGTCATCATTGTCACACAGTCGTCGTCATAACATTTTCATCACGCCATTGTGGTCACGCAGTCGTTTTCCTGTGGTCATTACTTCAGCAGCTTCATCCCATTGTCGACATCCCGTCGTTGTCATATCCACCTTCGTTGATCCATCGACGCCCTTCCCATCGTCATTGTATCGTATTCGTGATGTCGTCATGAAATCGTGGATATACGTCACGCTTGTCATCAAATCGTCATCATTGCGTCGTCGTCAGACAGACGCTATCATGCATGCGTTGGCATACCGTCCTTGACATGCCGGCTTGGTCGTGCCATCTTCGTCATTCAAGCTTAATCTGGTTGTCACCATACCATCGTCGGCATCCCCGGCATCATATCTTCGTTATCACGCTGTTTTCGTGACGCCATCCTAATAGTTTAGCAAGTCACTTTTAATTGTCGTCATGCTTTTGCAGTTATACCGCCTTTATCGTCACACAGATATAATTCCTTCGTCATGCCATCGCCAATGCACTCGCGGGATCCTCTACGACACGAATGCTTACCTTTAGCTACAACGCTTATGCTCTTTACCCGAAGCACCGAAGTGAGAGCGTTCTCATGTGCGCCTCACTCCGTTATCGCTCTTGTGTCAACAAGCCAACAAAGCAAGAACACGCCCTTGCACTCACAAACGCGATTCAACAGCCCATGTTGTCAGAGTGGAGGCTGACGAAGCTAGACAGCGGGTAGACGACCACCAAACAGACTTACGGGACGGGACAGAATTTTAAATCAGGCCTGTAGGCGGAGAAGACCGGACTCTCCGAGCACATCACCTTTTGCTGACGCAGACGTGTTGCGCTGGCCGTTGCTCGAATCCCAACTCGAACCATCGTGTGAATCCACCTTAGGCAACCAAGAAGTAGGAGGGTTCAATGTTGACATCGGGATTGATGTGAAGTGAAGTGTTTTGCTATGTTTGCGCAAATGGTAACAAAAACTCTATGCAAATGTAAAGATATTGGCGTAACTGTTCGTACCAAGTTACGCAAATTTCATGCAAATACGTATGTGCCCTTCTCCGTAGCCGACTTCAGTTGTCTGTGGCCGACATCCCTTCTCCGTACCTCAACGCTCTCGCTCGATGTCTGTTTTAGTTCCACATTCCTCAATTCACTTCTTTCTCAACATTTTGCTGTTCCTAGCTGTTGCCGATTTCATCACTCCTTTCGTATCAACTACTCCGCATCTAGCATCTTGTTCTGCTTTGAGCTTTCTTTGGACGTTCTTCCCAATTTCGGCTGGTGTGTGCTGCTGTCTAGCTTATTATAGAGAACTTGAGCTACTAGATATGTTCCCCTGTATATGTGTTAGGTGCAGTATGCTATTTTGCACGATTGCCACCCTAGGCATAGTCCAGTCCAGCATCGAATATAGTGAAAGACAACACGACCTTGGCGGCAGATGCCATGCGCATTCACCGAAGGGATCTGCAACACGAACACGTTTTTGTCATAATGTCGTCGCAACTATTCCGTCGTCGTCCAGCTATAGTGCAGACCAGATACGGAATATTGTCGGCCGTCGTCCCGCCGTCGTTATTTCATTGTCGTCTTTCTTTCGTCACATGCCGTCTTCGTCATTTTGTCGTCGTCCCGCCATGATCATTCTGTCGTCTTCCGATCGTCGTACAGTCATCGTCCATCGTAATCACGCAGTCATCGGCATGCCACGAATGTCGTGTCGATGCAGTCATTGCATCGTGGTGGTGCCATGGCCCTCAAGCGATCATGCGTACATCGTCATCATTCGGCCTTCGACACGGTGTCCATGTCACACTCGCCGTTATTCACACTCGCTATGGTTATGCCGTGGTCCTCTGCCCTTCGTGATTACATCGTGATCCTTCCATCGTCATCCCTCTGTCCTCGTCACTCTGCCCTTGTCAATACTCGTCGTGGTTCTATCGTCGTTCTTGTCCTGTCTTCAAAATATAGTCCTCACTCACTCTGTCATCTTCGTTCCCCCGTCGTCCAAATGTCGTGATTCCATCGTCTCGTCAGTCCTTCATCGCCATTTCTTCTTAACATGTGATTGCGACACCTTCGTAAACATGCAGTCGTCGCCATTCCGTCATTTTTATGCACTGCGGTCACTCCGTAATCGCCACGCCACGGTTTTCAGGCCGTCGTAGTTTCATTGTTATCTCTCGAACATCATCATATTCCTGTCAACTCAGTGTCGTCAACGCCCACTACATACTGCACTAACAGAGGCAAAGGAGAAGTCGGCAACTGAGAATTCATCAAATGATCAGAGTGCATCATTCTGCAGAAGTCGTGGAGCGACTACCGCGTTCAGTTCCCGGCTCAGATTGTGCAACTTTAGCTAGGATGAAGGTGATGAAAAAAATTTCGTCCAGCAAGCCGAAGATGCTGTCCGAGTCCAATAACTTCGAGCCGACACCTGAGGCCAGTAAAATCAAAGTGCCGGCTCTTCAAACAGAGTTTACTTCTTCTTCTTAATAACATTTCCGCAGCTTCAAATAAGCTGTGCAAGGCTGTAGAAACAGCGGAGCTAGTGATCACCTAGCTTCTTCCAGTGTCACTTTCCCGGGCTCGGAACTCAGGATCCTTGGCCTTTCGTCGCTCTCTTCGGCGCGATACTCTGGATTAGCGCGCAATCGCCGCATTCCTTTTCAGCTGGCGGAAGACCAGCTTCCCGCTGAGCTGCTTGCTCTCCGGAAGTGTACTTCTTCGGCCGTCCGATGTTACATTTGCTCAGTGCGAAGTCTGCGAGAGATGTGTGTGTCACCGTCGCGGCGACATGATCTTTATAATCAGTGTGAAGTCATGGCCAAGCTTCACAAAGTGTTGTCATGACTAAGCAAAGCAAGAATTGCGGCGCGAAGCAATGACATGGCTGGGCGAAGCTAAGTGATTGCTAGGCGACTGCATTGACGTAGCGGGACTGCTGGAACGCGGTGTCGGCATTGTAAGCCGGTGGCGGTGTTGCAAGCTGCGCTATGGAACGCGCAGTGATGTCATCGCTGGCGCGGCGACAGAGGAGCGTTGCCGGAGCTAGGAGCAGCGAGGCGCAGCTATGGCAGGTGATTGCTAGGCAACGCGAAGTTACGTCTTCGCTAGACGAGTTTTCGCGAACGCTACGCGGGGAAACCAAAAGCTTAAAGTGCTCCGCTGTTAAAAGTTAAAGCCGGTGATACTGTGTGAATCGACTTTAGATGGTTGGCTTCCATTGTCCGGGATGTCATGGCCCTCAACTTGTTCGTTCCACCAGTCATCGCTGGTCAACCGGGTCAGTGCTGGTGATCGGGTACTCCCACTGCTTCAGATGTCCCTCAATTCCTGTTCTGCTGGTGACGCTCACCACGTGCGTTGTCTCGCTCGGGTATAAGCGCCTCAATGTATGTCGTTGCGGCATTCGTATATGTGAGATGTATCTTGCGCAATAATGTGGCGTATGAGAACGAATTTGTTTGGAGTCTTCGTAAGGGCTGGATATCCTCCTCTCTAATAAGCACGGGGAGAGGTGGCGGCTATTTTCTTGTGTCTAAGCTTTAGTGTTAAAGATGTATCTGTATTCTATTGGGACGGCCGTCAGAGTACGATGGTCTCTCGGGGATGCCCGGTTGATAGCCCCTATGTTCCCCGCAAGGGAGTCGTGTCCCGTCGTCCCCACGATATAATTGTCTGGTGGGTTGTTTAGCTTGAATAGTATATTGGGCGCCACTGTGGAGATACGGCCTTTCTGACAATTTCTGCATGCAGCTTGCCAATCAAAAACGTTTTGGCGAGCGCAATCGCTGCCTCTTCTGCGGAGTCGGTGTTGCTCAGTGTGAATGTTGCTGCATTAAGCTCTTTTCCTGTTCTGCTGGGGACGCTCACCACATGCGCTGTCTTTCTCGAGTATTATAAGACATCGAAGTATGTCGTTGCGGCATCTTTCTCAAACGCCGTCTTGAGCGCATTGATTCTTCCCTTTCGGTAGCCATTGTGGTGCATCGAGGGCATGTTGCGAGGTGTATTAGAAACCCTAATGCACTGTCTGAGGTGGAGAGGTATGCGTTTGCGTTCGTTGCATCGCTCGAGCCCTTCTCTGTATTCAAGTGGCCGTAGGGAGTAACCTCTACCAGGTTACATTAGTTTGAGTTGCTTGATATGGCTGATTGTGAACTTCGACTATGTCCTCCCAGGTGTGAACAACCAGTGGAGCAGCTTCTCGGTTGAGGACTTTGACACGAGCCCCAGGTCAAACTTCTGCGCTAGGCGCATCAGAATGTTCAGATTTTTCTCTTCCGCGTTCTTGAGTCCCAAATACGGGGTGCCGTACATGACGCGGCTGGTGGCTAGGGCTTGCATTAGTTTCAGGAAGTCTTTTTGCTTTAGCCCGAGTCATTTGTTCGCCACTAGTTGCACCAGATGCGCGACTTTAGATCATGCCCGCTTCGTCCGTTTAGGGAACTATCCCAAGTACGCGCAGCGTATAAACCGTTAAGACGATGATGCTATTACATTCTACTTCAAGGTGTGGTTCGTGGCCGGAGGTCGAACTGGCGGTCCACCTCTCGCTCTTTTGCGCACTGGCGGCTCTGATTTTTCGGGCGCACAGAAAGGCCACATGCTTTGAGATACGTCTCCGTGTGATCGACGCCTTACAGGAACAAGAAGCCTGACAGGAAGACGGCTTCCTGTATGGCGTCTTCTTCCCCTGTAGATCATCCTGTGACCCAGAATGTAATATTGTATGCGCAAATGGCATGATCGAATTCCTCGAAAACACACAGTCTGCCAGGTAGTTTCATCATTGCAATGTTGAAAGGTAAATATTACTGATCCGGAGGAGTGCCCTTTGGGGATACTGCGAACTGGCCACAACGCAGTATTCCACGGAGAACGCTTTCTGTTTGGCTAGAGAGGAAGTCTATGATGTAGTTGGAGACACTTTGCCCGCAGTTGGTGCCTTGAAAGTTCTTCAGCACGGCCTCATTAGATACGTTTTAGAAAGCACCTTTCACGTCAAGGGCTAGAATTACACTAGTTTGGATAGCACTGAGGTTGTAAATAAAGCGATCTTTGATTTATAGAAGGATGTTTGGGGTAGTCAAGTGGGGTCAGAATCCATACATGGTGGTAGTGATCTTTTGGTTATCATCCAAATACGGAGACAGTTGATCATGAAACATTTGCTTGAATGGCCTTTCGGCGCAAGACGGCCGCGAGATGGGTTGAATATTTTGTATTACGATGATTTTGTTTAGATTTGGAATCATAGAAATATCGGCGTATCTAGATAGCGCCGGTACTGTGCCGCTTACCAAGCTTTTATTGATGCGACCTAGGAGGCGCTCTTTGGCTGCGTTGGCGAAGTTGCGAACTGTTGTTATTTATTGTACCTCTGCCTCGAGTCGTATTTCTTGTAAGCTTGTTAAGGGCTGCTTCAAGCTCGGGTCTAGTAAAAGGGCCGTCCAATGCCCTCGGGGGATTGTTAGATTCTACCGATAATGTTCTTTGAGATCCCGTGAGTTTTCCTTTGACAGCCATCAGGACATCCTTTTGCATACCCAAAGAGTCTTGAATAAGTCGCTCGGAGTCCCAGTTTCGGATTCCTTTATGGAAATAAGCCATCGAAGAATTTTCTACGAGTTTCGGGTGCTGAGCGTCCCTTGTAAACTGTCGCAGATTTGATTCCAGTTTTGCCTGCCGAGCTTATACACGTTCTTGTCTGCTTGCTTGAATAACGGGGCTATACCTTTCTTAGCTCCATATCTCTTTTTTTATTGCGATAGCAATTATATTGAAATTGCAAGCGGATTTCTGCCGTCGGCGTCGTTGACGACGTCGTCGTCGCTGCCGCCGTGAGGTTCTTTATAAATCCCAAGGGCGATAAAATCGTCGCCGCGTGCTGTATGCTGTATGTGCGCGTGAAAGCAAGCGAAGACGCACGCATTCATGGGGAGCGAAAGGACGGCGGGGAGCGAACGCGACGTCTTCCGTTGCGCGAAAGGCCGTGTGGGCAAGGAAGGGAGGGTGGGGAGCGACAGTGTGCTGTGGCATTAAATACGTATCTTGCGACTGGCCGCAAGGGGAACAGGAATCTCGTAGGCGAACTGAGGAAAGGCGGAAGTCAGCGGGGGAGGAAGGGGGTGCGGCTTCTGCTCCGCGAGCAACTGCGTACTTGTACTTTGCGCTGCTGCGGGCAGTCGCGCGCACCGTATCTTGAAAGCGATCTGCAATAGGGCTCCTGCCTTTGCATGCGCTGTGCTTTCGCCGCTCAGTTTCCGTTGAAGTGATAGATCGCACGAACCTTCACTCGCTGCTGCTGGCGCGCTTGCTCACGCCGGCGTTTTGACAGTGGTTGTGTGCGGTCATTGAGTGTAATCCATGTTTGCTTGTGTGCAGTGACACCATGGTTGTTAATTCAGTTAGTAAGCGAATGTATCCAAGTTTATACAGCAGATAAAACTACCATTCTTACTCCGCATAGCTCTCTACTAATTTGCTATCGCAATTGATGTTTCGTCTTTCGGGCGAAACTTCGACTTTTTGGCTCTTCCACCTTCGGGTGATGCTTCTTCGGTCCTCCCAAGATGCCGATGTACCTCAGGAGTGTTGGAGGTGAGTTGAACTGGCTTAGTAGGCTTGTTGACACTCTGTACTTTTGCCCGGTCCACTTTTCTAGGTCTTCATCGATATTGGTCAGGTAGTCGTCCTTCCGAAAGGGCGTTTCTGTCTGTCATCTTGGCCCTTCCCAGTTTTATATTTGTGCACCAGTTATTGATATCTGTCTAAGTGATGTAATATGTAATGATCTCTACTGAGTGTTTCTGTGTATCCTGCACTCGATTTGTGTGATGGCCATCGAGAAGGTTAGATCCAGACTTGTGTCTCGGGAGACGCTGTTGGCTACGCGAGTGGGGTAGAATGGGTAGTTCTAGAGAGTGATGAAATATTGTTGTGCCGTTATGTTGTCATTCTCGTCTTGCTTTTTTGCATCCCTGTGATATCCCCATGCCACCCATGCCGCATTAAAGTCGCCGAAAACTAGTACATTCTGATGCTTGGTTGTTTTATTTATTTCTCATTGAACTTCGTCGAAATTCTGTACGCTGTCTTTTGGTGAGCTGTAAATCTTTAGCATGAAAATGCTTTGTAGAGTCTTGTTGTCTGCTGGTATCTCCATGACGGTTTGTTTAAATGTGTGTTGGATGTTGTGTTGTTGCGTTGTCAGGTGATGCTGCGCGTGCATTGCCGTCCGAGTCTTGCTATCGGCGATGTGAACGTCGTAGACTTGCAGGCTGAGGAACGCAGTTTGCGTTTCTTGGAGAGCGATTTCATCTGTATTTTCGATTCTGAATTATCCTAAGCTTCGTTTGTAGACCTGATCGTTCTGTGATTCCAATGGCAGATTTTCAGGCTGAGGAGGATCTTGGCAATCGGAATCACTGACCAAGGTTTCTTTCATGCGTGCCCCTCTTGGTGGGCCACTCTTGAGCTTTTGGGGACTTGCTTCACGCTGCTCAGGAGTATTACGGCGCTTCTCTATGTCTGCATTGATTACTTGTGTGCCAATCACAATGCGTGCCTTTTCTCGTTACTATCGTCCAAGTGTCGCAATGGCTTCCTGTATTTGTGTGACGAGCAATGAATGGAGCTATTTGGTGTGCATTTATTTTGCTTGCGCTATGTACTGGAAACACTAATAGGGACGGAACGAACACTGGTTATAAAGAGGACACCAAGTGAGACGAGGGAGCGCGTGTCGCCCGTGTCACTTCGTGTCCTATTTACAACCAGTGTTGGTTTCATCCCTATTATTATCTTCCAGTACAAAGCGCTAGGAAAATCAATGTATTCGTATGAACATGTCTTACACCACTTGTTGGGATTGCGCTTGCTCTTGCCTGTTCCTGATTGATTTCTCCTTGGTCTTTTATAATGTCTTGCTTGATTTCTTGCCTTACTTCTTCGCTCATTTTTCTCATGGAATCCCCTATGTAACGGCACATAGCTGCATATTCCTTTGCCTGCTCAGTAAGCACTTGCGTGTTTTCTTCTAGACTTGTCGCGTAGCTTCGAAAGGATACACCCAATCGGGCTTACCTCGGCTTGTGGTAGGGCTGAGCGGCAGAAACTGTTCGGCTGTGAGCATCATCTTGTTCTGTTCTTCTGCGCCCCGGTTCCACGACACATGTGGACTGGAATTGAACATATAGGGTATTCGCAGGATGTTTTGAGGGAGTCCAGCTCCGGGTGACCACGAGCCCGCGTGGCTGCTTGGAATGTGGATTCTCAAAACTGGAACGATGGTAGTACCGCTTTAAATCGCAGTTTACAGTCCTTGCTCGCTGTTTCGTGCGGCTGACTGCAGGGCCTGAAGATCTTGCACACTGGGTTGCAAGCGTGATGTCATGGTTATTTCGCAACGCCGCATTTGCTGCATAATGCTTCTTAAGGTTCTGGGCTTACAGCCTGCATGTGGCCGATTTCCCTGCAGTCTCTGCAATATTGCACAGACTTGGGGTAAGAGCAGCAACTGGTCATTGTTACCATTATTTTTAAGTAGAACTACACGTAGGGACCTGAGGAGCGAATTAGTGCTGCCAATGAATTTCTCAGTTATCTTATAAAACATAACTCAAATCCTGGTGCATGAATAGCCTCCATGATATATCCAGTCGTGATATTGTGAGATATTCTCACTATTACAACAGCAGAGGTTCCCGTTAACGGTTCAACGTATGCCGAGAAGATATAGATATTGGATGTCATCTGTATTTGTTTCACTTCAGTCAAATTTTCCACAATCTCTTCGTCCGCATTGCTTCTGAGAAGTATATCCTACTTCTATTGTACTTGCGTTGTGACTTTCTTAATGTAATCTTGTAGTAGCACGTTCATTGCATGTGCCAAGGCAATCGCTGTATATTAGTTGTTCCATTTCTTGAGGTTCAGTCCCACCGGTAGTCGATAAATCACTTTATAGTCAAGCTCAAGTAGGAGCGGTGACCTAAAGCCAGATGGTTTGGCTGTCCCTACACGGCGCTTGTTTGCTGCGTCCGGCGAGCCCCGTCATCTGCTCCTTCCAGGTGTCAGCCCTTTTCGTTCATAGGTCATCACCTCTGCTTGCTCCTTTCCTCACCTCTTCTTGTAAAATTACGTGGTTCACATTGTAACGTACACCATCTTTCGGCTGTGCTCGTCGAATCTTACTTGGGTACAGTAGCTATCCTCACTCACACTCCTTTCTGCGCTATCGCTGCTCACTGCCTGGCTGTTTTCAAGATTTATTGCGATTCCTTAACCAGAGTGCGAGCGGTCACGTGTGAGAGTGTGTCTCGCGCCATGGGCCACGGGGCACGGGCTGCGAGGCATGGGACGGCTGGCAGGGCTCTCATAAGGTTAGCTCCATTGGCCTCAAGTGGAACTTTCAATTGGAGAGAAATGATAGGAAATTACACGTAATGCGTGAAACTTGGTATCGTCAGGTTATGCCAAACTTGCCGATTCTGTCGAGTCCACACTTTCGTTGAATATAGGCATTAATCTAGAAAAATTGCCTAAGAACGCAGTAACTCATGTGAAGCGCGTTCGCACTTTTAAGCCCCCTAGTGGCCACCCCTTTGCTATAACGAGGCTTTTATTTAAGGAGCCTCCGGATGGTATTTTCGTGCCAAGAAATCACTCATTGAAGTTTCATGAGTACCCACACGGAGGAAAATTGCTAAAATAATACAAATTAGTAAAAATGGCGCGTAAGGATACACTATACATAACACTACACCAATTGCGGTATACTCCAATTTGGGTAGAAAAAATAGTCTATGTAGGTCTGGTGCTTCCTAAATAATCTCTATAACCAAGTTGTGCGCATTTTTAAGCAGGAATAAATTTCACTGCTCTCTAACAGCCTTTTCTTGGGCTATATGCAGGCAATCTCGCGGCGTTCTTCCTGGGAGGTGTCACCTCGATATTATTCTTTTATACCCTCTTTAGTACCCTTCTTAGTCACAGATGTCTACAGATGTGTGCATACAAAGACGATGCTGATTTCTTCGCATCAGATAACAGTATTCAGGCCCTTATCGCCAATTACAAAAATATCTGTGTGCATAGAAACCCGATCAATCAGTATTCACCTATCTCTTAACGTTTTAAAGCGCATCTCGTTAGCCTATCCACTTAATATTTCGGTTCATATATCGTTCCGTACCATCTCGAGATGCTAGCAGAAATGGAGACCTTGAAATATTTGAGTGCAGTCTATGCCATTGTACTCAGCTTCCTTGGGAATTAACCATTAGCTAAAAACGGAGTAAGACGAGTTGACATGCTATGCGGGCTATGTAACCGTCAGTCCAGAATGCTAAGAAGTCCACTACCAATGATTTACAAAATGTGTGTGCGCCTCATTTTAGAATTTGGGTGTTTGTTATTTTTGGTGTGCCAGCCTATAAATTACGCCCCCATGTTCTGCTCGAATGGGAGGCCGTGAAACTGTGCTGCAATTGCGAAATGTGTTTACAATAGTCTATTACAGGAAGAATAACTTTGCCCTTAACTTTATCCCGATGTCGTTTACTGACAGTACAAAAATGGTGAAATGTGTTTGAATAACCCTATTCATTTTCAAGCCTGAGCTATATGTGGAGTACACTAGCCTGGCTTTCATACACCACCGGTTTTTTTTTAAACATTTAAAAATGTCCTAAAGACGCTCTGAAGCTCCTTAAAGACGCCTTAAACCTCATATAGGCCTTGATTCCCTACGTGGTGCTCCGGCTCCTTCGTCAATGCATTGCACTGCAAATGCTGCGGAGGAGTGGAGCGTGCCCTCACCGTGACACCGTGGCACTCAGTTCAAATTGGGTTTTTGATACTTCCGTAGACGCCGCTTTTTCAAAGTTAGGCACCTACAACGCGCCTAATGCGGTAGCCCTCAGCGAGAAGGCGTGTGTTCAGCGAGGAAACTCGTCACGGCGTACCATACAATGCGGACCATGGAATTGTGTAAGAAGACGCGAGGAAAGGAGCAGGCAAAGGGATGATGACGACACCCGAGTTTCAGCGACACTGGGCCCTTAACGCTATGGCGTTAATATATGCAGACATTTTCGCTCACGGACAAGGACGCCGACACCAGATTTTCTTCGACACGGGGCCCTTATGGCTTTCGCGTTAAAATATGGCAGCCCGAAAAGATTGAGGAGCAGGCTTCTGTTGAAAGCAGAGTGTTTGAGAAAAAGATGTGTGATCACCATTTGATAAAAAGGTGACCTGGCGCTCCACTGGCGAGTTGCACGTGCCGCCCACGCCTGCATCCGCGGCGCCCAGCTTCGAAGGGCATGCGAATAGGAATCATCAATACGATGCTGCCACTGTGTGCCTTAGAAGCCTTCCGTGGTGGCGGCTGTAACGTAACTGGTAGAGCATTGGGTTGGTACGCTGAATTACGCATTATTTGTTGCACCCCCGCACCAGCTTTTTTTTATGAATCCACAATGAATGAATGATTGAGGAAGAGCTTACTGGGCGGCATCTCTACCAACGACCAATATTTCACGGAACTTAATCACAATGCCAACATTGCAATATTCAGACAAGTTTTCTAATTCCTTCTTGGTATCAATTCCTACTGCTACTGTTATTAAGAGGCGGTTACATTGAAGCGGTAGGACGAGCGCGGACTGTTACTTTTTGTTCTGAGCTTTAGTGCGAATTCCCCTTAGTGCGGGGAATCCAGAAGACCGCGGGTGCAGCCCTGAAATTATGCTATGCTTTACTTGCTTGAATTGTAAATCGTTATGCAAGGACGTTTCGAAGGATGGCTGTTAAAGAGTCCACCAGTTAAGACCGAACCGGTACTTCTAGGGAGATTTGGGCACTAAAGCAGCGGCTTCCATGGAAGGCTTGCTCGCAACCAAGCTACAGGAATAGAGGCAGTGACCTTGATTTGTTATTAACAATTGCGCCCTACAGGCATGTACTGTCTTTAAAAGTGAGTGTATCACTTGCGTTTTGCACTGCGAATTCCAAACATAAGTAAAAATGTGCGCCGAGCTGTGGTGGGAACAGCTTGCGGATTGCATGCATCACGTGTTTCTTGAGCAAGTGACAGTATAATTCATATGTCGTATGTGAATAAGTCCATTACCAATAATACACGATAACAAATAGTATTTCTTTAATTTACAGGGTTCTCATTTTTGGTTGCCTTTTACTGGAACGTGTTTTAAAGAGTTCCTTGCCGCTATTAGTTCCCGTACATACACCATTATTCATAATAGTTGCGTATTAAATGTAATGGCATTGCGTAAATGGCGATATATTTCACGTGCTTTACTATTATATACCATTCAAAGCAATGAACGAGTAAATTCTTGTGAGAGAGACTGGTTAGTAGCCAAGTAGATAGAAACGGTAAGGAAGGTCTTGACGACCAAGCGCCGGCAGCCTCTTCTTTACTTACTCATGTCTGGACTTTCCTGTAGTCTATCCTAGGCGAACCACCTGTTAGAAGGCGGGCATTGCGAGCTATTCTCATACTTTCTAACTCTTTAGAATGAGAGCAAAATTGCGTTTTGGGAAGATCAGTTGTGCGTTTCGTTCTCCCTCGACTCTGCAAGGCGCCCTTGTACAGGCGCCGCTCAAAAGATCAAGAGGAGTTGTACACTTTCGACAGGTTGCATGTGCCTGGTTGATTGCTGAATATGCGAGGTCAGTGCCAGCACACCAGCTTCCTGTATTTTCATTGTTAATGGCCATCCGATCCCAGTTATCATTTTCGCATATGTAATATTTGACAGCAGGAACGTTTTTTAGGTCTCCCTGAAACTTTGTTTCACGGAAACTACTTCCGTGCCACCTGCTCTGAAACTACGTAGGTGGTAAAGAAGGTCCGTAAAGGCAGGGAATATGCCGCAACAGTAGGAAACGAGAAATACAGTATCCAGATTTTCTTAGGTTCAGAGTTATCGACGGGTCATGACTAACGCCTTGAAAGAAGAAAATGTTTATGACAGACGTTTGTTCAAGGAATCAAGGAAATCCCAGGGCCTCTTATGTTATCCCTAAGACTACTTGACGGCGAAAGCCCAAGTACCAATGCATTGAACACGAACACATGACGTAAAAAAATTATGGAGTTTTACGTGCCAAAACCACGATCTGATTTTGAGGCACGCCGTATAGGGGACTCCGGAAATTAGGACCAGCTGGGGTTCTTTAACGTGCACCTAAATCTAAGTACACGGGTGTTTTCGCATTTCGCCCCCATCGAAATGCGGTCGCCGTGGTCGGGATTCGATCCCTCGACCTCGTGCTCAGAACGTACACATATCCCTTAAGGCACTTAGGCTAATTCGCTTAGTCATCCACCTTAATTCGCTTACTCATCCTCTTAATTCGCTGAATCATCCTCTTAATTCGCGTACTCATCATCTTAAGTCGCCTACTCATCCTCTTATTTCGCTTACTTATCCTCTTAATTCGACTAGTCTAATTCGCTGAGTCATTGCCTTAATTTGCTTAGTCACCCTTTTAAATCGCTCAATCATCAATCTTCATTCAATTGCCTTTAACTGGCCTGAGTCATCCACTTAATTCGGTTAGTCATCCCACTTAATTCGCTTTATCATCGATCTTGCTTGTTTACAGGGGTATGAGTGCTTACGGGGGATGAACCGTTGATGATGATAGTTTTTGTACCTTTCGTGTCGTCGCCGCGTTTACGCTCACGGACTTTGAAGGCCGGCTAAACAATGAGACATATAAGACTTTCACCATATTTTGAAGAAGCAGCGTCTTTCAGCCTCAGTCCGTAGCTCGCTATAGGCTTTTTTTTTTTTGCACTTTTATATTGCGCCTACGGTAGTAAAAAACACAAAAAAGTCAAGCCCGCAATGATCTAATCAATAGAGGACGCTATAGAGACTAAGAAGCCCTTGCAGTTATCTAGTCGATTCTTTCTGCTGGCGACACTAAAAGCAGGGTTTATGACAACGTGTGTGTAACGTAATATATAGCGGGCTCCACCTTGGAAAACATGTATAGATTGTCTGGACTGCCTTAGCGATAGAGTCGCGAGTTTGACTAGAAAACACTGATTTTCTCGTCCCACTTGTTGAGGGCCACTAATATTTTCTCTAATATGCTAATAAAGCCGGTTAAATTTCTTTCAGCCGTTAATTATTACGAAAATTCGGAAAATTTTGTCTGAGGCCGGCATGACCAACGAATGTTCCAAGTGCTGAACAGACAGTAGCGGCCAGTAGCGCTTTCTTTATTTCTAATCAGTGAGACGCGCACCTCACGTTCTTGCGAAATGGCTCTCACTCTTATCTGGCTTTCATTGTTTCATCGCCGAATTGAGTGCTGCTCATAGGGAAACAGCGCTTGTATGTAGGCTCCCTAGGATAGAGTTAAAGTATATATGCACGAACCAAGCTTAAACTGCACGTGTCCCACAAAACAAGGTTGGGCCCTCGAGGCTTGCCATCTTTGGCGAAGGCGAAACACCGAGTCTTTTTAGAAAAAAAAATGGGTGATGACGTCACCAGAGGTTTGCATTCTTAGTTCAAGCAAGGATGATTCGTCGCTGGAGCTTATCGCAATGTTGACGCCATCGTGACCGCGCAGCTTATCTTGCGCTGCGCGTCATCTCTTGTGCTGAGGTGCAAATATTGTTTTCATGTTCAGCGCTATCGCTGGTGGCGACAGGCGGCTCAGTTTTAACTGCGGCCTCGCCTCGCCTATTGGCGATAAAAGGGTCGGGCGACAGTCGCAGATTAAAGCGCCGCAAATAAGGCTCCTTTGTCACGTGCCGGTGTCTGCCTCGGTATTCTGAAGGGCCTGTCTTTTGTCGAGACACGTGCTTCTGGCTGTCATCACTTACCTCGGACCGGTGAGCGGTTCCAGCATTTCACAGCTCTCGCAACTGCGGCCCGAACCAGCTCGGTAAGAACTCGCCACTTTCCGCTCCTATGTGCAGGCACATTCTGCTTGAATATAACAGACATAATTAGTGAAAGCATAGGAACACACCCCAAAAATATATACGGTCCCGCAGCGTGCCTTGATTTTCGAGATTACTTTTCCGCACTTGCTTCCAGACATCTCAATGACACTGTCTCCATCAATGCGGCTACCACTTTTGTTTCTTTAATAACAGTAGTGAAGGACTTGTTTATAATTTGTTCAGACCCACCGTGGTGGCTTAGGGGCTTGGCGTTGCGCTGCTCAGCACGAGGTCACGTGATCAAGGCCGGACACGGATGCCGCATTTCGACGGGGGCGAAATGGAAAACTGCCCGTGTGCCTTGCACTGGGTTCCCTTAAAGATCGCCAGGTGGTTAAAAATAATCCGGAGTCCCCCACTACGGCTTGCCTCGTAATGATATCGTAGCTTTGGCAGAACAGACACCATATTTTATTTAATATCTTCCTTCGCAGAAGCAACAGCCGAAAAAAATTTCGTGACATCGTGAATGCAATTACATCGTCACATCGTGACATCGGCAATTACAGGGCAAGAGAAGGCAGCGTCACTTGGAATCGATTCCAATGATAGGAGAACAGGAAATAGTATTTCGAACTAGTTAGCCTCCTTAGTAACAAAGAGGGCATATAGGGTGCTGGATCCAAATTACAGAACGTGATCCGTAAATAGTAGATTTAGTCAATGTTCATTGCATGGCAGGTTGCACACATGACTGAAGGCGAATGCACCGAGGCACCACAAAAAAGAAGGAAAAAAAGAAAGAAAGAACGTGTGAGGGACCCTGGTCCTATGTTGTCAAATTTAATTTTATCGCGCATTCAATAAAACGACCACAAATGCCCTCGGAGTCAGAAAGTGATGGAAGGGTAATTTTCGTCGGGATTTCGCAACTCCGTAGAATTTAGGTATTGTATGGCGAATTAGACGCAAAACTTTTCAAATCACGGTTATATGCCATGTGTTCGATGTGAATCATGTTTAGTTCTTCCTTTTAGATCTAGTGCTCAAAAAGTTTTTGTGCTGCAGTGTTCATCATCATTGTACTGTGCGACACTCGCTAGAAAAACGTTAAAAAAGACTCATTGTGGGCATCCCTATAATTTAAAAACTGCTGATTGGCGTGAATGCACGCAATCAAGAAGATTCGGTACATCACCTTTATTTATTAACTCTTTTTTGTCTAGAGTAAAATATTCTGAACGTATTTGGAAGAAAAAAGATTGGAGGCCGCTAGGTAGGAGCACGTAGCAGAAATCGCTAAAACTGCATGTTACAAATTAGGAAAAATATCAAGTCGAGCTTTACAACCAAAAATCAGTAGATGGGTAAGTGCAGAAAAAGTTCATTTATTTTTGCACTGAAGCAATCTGTTACAGGAATTTTGCACTATATTATTGCGTAAATGTTTTATTGAGAGTAGCAAAGTTGCCTGTATACGTTTTCTCTTAAAGTGTTCTTCTAAAAGGCTTATGATAAGAACGCTGTCGCATTGAAACCTTCCATACAATAACAAGGTGTCTGGAGAGCAAACTATTTTAAGCATCTGTGTTGGCAAATGCCACCAATATCAGCCCCTTGTTTAGGTGTTGCGTGAGCATTTTCTGCTTACGAGGTTTGCTGTGCCAAGATGGTCAAAGTGGCGAGCACAGAGCAGACGCAATCACCTCGGTATGCACGTAAACGGCAACATTAGCTGGTGAATATGTTTGCGTAAAAAATCAGGTTGCTTCCAATAATTCGAGGAGTACTTAAGTAAAACTGAGAAGAAAATACCGTTAGAAACAGTGTCTGTGTTTGTATTGATTGTGCCAACATAATTCGAAATGGTTCATTCTTTGCGGCTGCCATGTAGCCTAGCCGACTTACCAAGTTGTACAGGGTGGGCAGAATTTTGCCATCCACGCGGTACCCCTGTGAAAGGCCCCTGTCAGGCCATGTGTTAGTAGGTCTGCGTGACTAGTGGGGAAAAGGCCGCACCGATGGACAGCATGCCACTAACATAGACATGCTTGGTGATTTTAGCTGTAAAGTGGCTGCGGTGGCTATTACCATCAAGTGTGAGATTATTGATAGTGCCCGCCAGAGTTAAATATAGGGCCGCTTAGCTGTCTCAGTGAAGGCAATCATTTACACACGTCTTCCCAACATGGCGACCAAAGGATTGCGGTAAGCTTTAAGCATGTCAAGTAAACACGAAGGCTGGTGAACTCTTGCCGAAACCAGGGATTCTGCATCCGGTGCCCGGTGGTTGTCTACAAATGGACGTGGAAAGTGCCTGAGCAGGTGTTCAAATGCTTTGTCAAGCTCGGAAGCAGAACAGTTGCAGTGCGCCTTCTCTGCATGTCAGCTATGCAGGCTAGCCCGGCTAACGTTGACGAGGCAGGTGACGCGGCTTGATCTTCCTGTACTCGGGATGTTTCAATTGCGATACCAACTATGCGACCAATTGACGCTGTTGACGCCATTGCTGTCACCTTGATGTCTTGGCAGTGAAGCCGCATGCGATGAGGGCAAGTGGCCACATGACCTTCTTCAAGTGCCATGCACGTGGCCCCAACATTTATGTCCGCGAGCAAACCACAACTTTATCGCAGTTCACGTTCTCTTCAAAGCTTCCGCGCAGTGATAATTGTAAACATGGAGTGGTATTTTCTTTCGATGATGTTGGGGATAAGGTTCGCGAAGTTTTGCATGACTCTGCGTCGGACATGTCAGCGTTTAAGGGTGAGTAGCAGCGTTTTTGGCATTGTGCCAAGACCACGTGCTCGACAGTGTGCTAGCAACGTTGGAGCCCGTAGCGCCGACGCGTCCCCATTCTATGCCCGCAAAGTCTGTAGAATATCATAATGCCCTCGAAAGTTATCGATCGAGAATACGGCCTTGGATAGTCTCGCTTCCACAGCTCGCTTATCGCCTTCAAAATACAGCGCTAGGTGTTTCGAATTAGAATGTCACCCATAAAGAGCGGCTGAAAAGAACACCTTGGTCAAAAATGTAATGAACGCCGCGTTTCTTCGGTCTAGCCACCGTCACCGTTACAATAGAGATTGATTGTTCACAGTGCACGTTGTTTGCGCTGCGTACAGCAGCCGGTGTATGACAATTTCTCCCGTTCTAGCTCTTTCCTGGCGAAGCGAAACAAAGCATTCTTCAAAAAAAAAGGTGTTGGTTAAATAATTTATTCGTAGTTTTGGATGACTGTCGATATTTGTGAGCGCCTAACATAGCTGAAACGCGACCATAGTTTTAGCTCCTTATTTAATTCAATAAGTAGAATAACCGTAATGCGTTGCCTGCTGCCTGTTTGCACTGTCAGATAAAAGCAAGACAAATCTGTTGCCAACAAGGAGATGGCAGCCGACCAAAACTTACCTCGACTAGCATGCCTTACCTCGGCATGCCTTTATACTTTTGTTACAGCAGACGCCCTGATGTGCCGTTAAGTAGAATTTGGGAGGCGCTGCAATGAATGTGCCTAAAAACGAAGGCTTTCGGTGCTGACCGTCGCCTCTAACGCTGTGGTCGCTGTGGCGCACCCCAGAGACCCCGTCATTGGGAAATTGACAGCGACGTTCTTAGCTCCATGTCGCCTAGTTTGTATACATTTAGAAACACCCCCTTTTAGGTTGTGAAGCAATAGAAACACGAAATACTACGCTATTTCGAAGAATAAGGATTATAAACAAGGATAAGGTGCCTCAGAAAGGCCAGCCTTTCTGAGGCACCTTATCCCTGTTTATAATCCTTATTCCTCGTGTGCTACTCCATTAGTCAGCCATCTTCTTTTGATTTTGGATTACGCTATTTCGAAGTATTACACAACATGTAGTGACAATTATAGCCTCAATATAGAGTTTAAAACTGCCATTTAGCTGGTTTCCGTCTGCGCAAATAGCCCTAGCCAATGTTCCAGTGCGAAATGCCTTAAAGACATTGCACACTGCTGGCTCGCTCGCTCGCTCGCTCGCTCGCTCGCTCAATCACTCACTCACTCACTCACTCCATGGGTAACTAGTCCATTATGTGTTCCCATAGACTTGCAAATAGGTACGCGGTAGGCAGTATTATGACCATTAAATTTTCTACAATGCCGGCCGGCCTGGATGGCAACTGGGCCATCCTTGCGGGTCTAGTTCGGTCCGATTGTCTAACACACGGAGCTCAAAGCCCCAAGCGCCCGATTGAATGCGGCGATTGCTACGCGGTCTTGTTGATCATTTCAGATATTCGGCGCACATGAACTGTCAAGGTTAAACTGAGTCACATGAGCTTAGCAGATACCATAGCAGTGGGCTAGAGATATATTTAATGGCGATAGCAATTATATGGACACCCCAAGTCAATCTTTGCCGTCGTCGTCACCGTGAGGTTCAGTATACATTTAGGTATATTACCGCTATAAACCGTGCCATGGTACATGACGTGCGGTATATGCGGGTTATATTGCCGCACCATTATGTCACTAAAGTTGCTCGTACCAGGTCTTACATTCCTGACAAAATTACTCTGAGAGTTTTAAGAATGGCAGCACACAAATAAAGGTCATGAAACAAAACACCAACAGCCCATGCCTTCTATTTCAAATGTTCTCAGAGTTAAATATTAAAAGTGCGAAACAATAACAGAGCTCAAACCTGAAAATGATATAATTTATGGCGTGGCGGTACACTACCTCCGGTGTCGGCGCTGGAAAGAGGTTTGAAACATACCCGATAACGAAAAGTGGTGGCAACGTGAATAAAAAAGATGCGGGCTTTAATTAATGAACATCAATGAAATTGTCAAATGGCAGGATTCAAACAGGACCCCTAACACAACAGCTAGGTTTTACTTAGCTTACGTTTAGTTAAGTTCATAATGCCACTACAGCTATGAATCTTACACTTCGTGTAACATGACAACATATCCCCATAGTATAAAGTGCTCGAACAACAAGACGTTGGCTCTTGAATGTGCGAATGTGGTTTCAGAGAGAACGTAACGAATTTAGAGTGAAAGTTTATTGTAACGTCTGTGGGAGGAACAGATGCTGAGACCCAGTTGTTGAGGCAAACCATTGCCGGAAATTCGCGGCTTGCCTAATTTACGGCGCGGCCTCAGAGCTACATTTCCATGAGCACAAAATACGATAACGCTTGTGTACCGTCCATTGGGTGCAAGTAAATAAAACACAGGCGACCAGAATAAACATGAGGCTCTCAATAACAGTCGCTCTCACATCCCATGCATTGCGACGTGACGTCATATTCCGTACCCTATGAACTTCGCTACAGCCCATAGAGAAAGAACCAAGAAAAGTGGACACAAATGTATGGACAGCACAAATTTACGAATCAATGTATTAATCGCGGAATCGAATGCATGAACAGATACTACAGCACAATGAAAACACCATGCTGAAACAAGCCAGGAGGCAACAGTAATACAGGAGGCAGCAGCCTTCATATGTATCAAAGGAAAGGCACGTGGGATATTTACATATCTCTTATTATCAGGGTTAACACTCGAACCGCTGTGTATGCATGCATTATTGCCAGAAGTGCTCTATTTATGGCGATTTATCTCTCTCGTTGGTGTCTCGCAGCAATCGCTTACAGTTATGCAGTGACTATAGTTCCGCCGTCTGTTATTACCTACCACAAGTTATCGCTTTCTGAATAGGGAAGTGTAGTTCTATCAGTCGCTTCTCCTAATTGTCTTGCTTATGTATATGGTCATTGACCAGGCCCCCATTCTGGTCACTATGTTATTTCGCCGATGAAATTAAACGTTCCACTGGGTGTTTCAATAAAACAGAGCCAGCGTTTAAAAACATTGGTGGACGTTAGGTCCATTGTTAGCCATCCAACCATTAGTTACGCCATCTAATACCATATCCTAGAGCTCAAGTTTTGGGGAAGTCGCACTTACGGTGAAAGGTTGTGATGCAACTCGACAGTTTTTGTGTGTCTCGGAATTTTTTATTTTGTTCATTTTGTGGCCACTCATTCGTGTGTTTTTGTGCTTCTGCCATCAGTAGCATGTTTTTTAGAAAGCTCTTCAACTCCTCTGTATAAATTCAGCGCATTCATTCTGTATTGAGTTAGCGCTTGTAATTATTATGTCTACGTCCACGAGTAACATTAATGATAATACATTCACGATAACTAGCCCAATCAGCCACTCTGCCGTGCAAATCCACCACGATACAAACTGATGACACTGACTAGCGCTGAAAGGGAATGCAACACACTCGTCGGCTTCTTTGGCGACAGGTTTACGGGCTTCGTTTTTTAAAACAAGTTTGAGAGCACTCTAAAGAAGGATAATCAGGTGCGATGTACCAATAGGGTTATATTTTGTGGGGTTCCGTTTCAGTAAAAGCTGCCCAATGCGGTAAAGAACAAAAAAAAAACGGTAAACTGACGCCGTTAAAGACATATTTCCACATTTGAATATTGCAACAAAGCTGATTATGAAAATAATTGCACTTTAAAAACATTCAGCGCAGGATGAGCACAAGCAATATGCCGTTTGTAGCAGTTCATTTGGCGCAAACACCTTAAAAGATCTGACAAAATTCCAAACAACAAAGTTTTAACAAACGGTGATGTCCTCATCGGGCTTATCGACGAACATTTTGGCAGGGTAACCTACCAGCCTGGCAGACCAGGCCACTTGTTCACCAAAACGTCCCCGTAGAGTAACTTTTCGTAAGAGCAAGTGCTGACCAATCGTCATAGATCATATATTTGTGCAAATGGTTGATCAGCAACAAAAAACGAAACAGTGACCAAAAGTATTGTAAATTCGTAGTCCAGCGTTTAATATGCCGCCGTCGGCTACACTATGCGCGATCAAGATTTAGCTTTTGTTTTCAGCCATCGGAACGCAATAGTTGCGCATTTATAAATGTCAGGCGCTCAGTGAGCTAGCAGGGAAATAAAGTGGGGCCAGCAGACAGAAGGAAAGATAATCAGGACCGACTTTGAGACGCTCGGTGCAAGTTAAGTTCAAAGTATGCTAGAAAGTCGGACGGGGGAAGAAGTTACGTGCTCCTCCATTGCCTCAGATGATTTGTGGCGGACGTTTCGTCTCGAAAAGGAAAAAGTCAACCACGAATTTCACATTAACGACCATCATGTCAATGATGGTCGACCAATGCTTGCGACAAACCGCCTCGGCTTAACAGCATTAATGGAAACTGAGAAAGATACTGATAGCACTTGACGCCCGTTAGGCCTAGCTGACGCAATGCGAACGAACTTCTGCCTAAATAAAGGCGACACGTTTTCCACGGTGAGCAAGGCGTTGTGAGTTGCCCCGTCAGCGACGCTCGTTTTCCTCGCGCAGGTGATCTACGTTGTCGCTCAGGAACGATATTCCTTCGAGCGCGTCGAGGACGGTGCATTGCAGGCCACCCAGCTTCCAGTCAAGGTCACCTGGAAATGAAGGACGGGAGCAAACCAACGAGGTGGTTTGGGACGCGAAGACGTCCAAGCAACGGTGGCTGAACGCTGTCGATAGCCCTTACAAAACACAAGAGAATCGTAAAACACAAAGAAGGCTGCAATGGAAATCTGGGCAGTTTGAATGGTTGCGCCTTCTTGACCGGTCAGGCCATGTGTGTTGATAGCAGTTGACTTGACAGAATTGCTCTTGCTGCGGCGGCGTGAAATCAAACCGTCCTAATGGTGAGCCCTCATACTTATAACCATCGTCATTACAGAGGATGCATCTGAACAAGAATACTGTATATATGCTTCGCAAGCGCAGTTATAGCTTTGCATTGACGACAGCTGGACCCCTTCGTTAACAGTTTCGTACCTTTTATATAAAGCCGATTCATATTATCGACTTTCACTCTTACGTGTTATGTATACCTCATACTCTTCTCAAAGCATTAACAAGGGCTTCCATACCGTGAACACCGTTGTCCTCACCTGGTTGTTATCTACTATGTAAGGTGGTAGATCAATTACCACAGACATTATTGCGAATGCTTCCTCACGGGCAAATATTTGATACTGTCGGAAGCGAACCATATACAAGATACAAAAATAAACAATTCGTAAACATTAACTTTAATGTGATTACCTAAGTGACAAATAGCATCCCTTCGCTAGCGTTGCACATCATTCAAGGCACGACGCCTTTAAGGCGACGACCCACGTGGGGATATGGTTACGTTGGAGGGTTAATGAGTTGGTAGGCGCTTTTTCACTTGTTTCAAAACGAATTGTTTTGTTCGACCTTTTCTCGTGCTTTTACCCATGATGACCGCTGCAAATTCTAAATAAATCTTCAGCTACACGGTGTGCGGCTACATTGTTTGTCGCTACATGCTAATCGCAAGCACATCGACATTCATCGTGAGAATAAATGTGCATCGCCAATTAGCGGGAGAAACATGAGGGCCATCGCTCACATGGCTATTACGTGTTCATAATGCACTCATAAAACAAAATTAGAAGCTTATTTAGCATTAATCCTCCATTGTATGACGCGAACTTGTGAGGAGCGACTCCAACGTTCGTTGACAACGGAACTTACGAGTGCCGGACCCTTGTATTCTCAAATGATCTTCATTTTGAAGCTCTTTCTTCAAGCCATGATGAGGATGATGTTTAATTGGCATCTCCTTAGAAACGGGATGGTGTCAAATAGTCACCTAACCTGCTTGAGTTAGGGGATTGTCATTCTACCCTTTTGTGGACATTTTAATCTTTTTTCTCTTCCTTAAACCTTCTGTATCTACCTTGTCCCACTACCTATGTCTGCGACGGATCTGGTTCTATCGACATTCTTCCTATTTGTTTCTCACAAATCTTCTAAACGTCTATTCCTAATCTCGACCACTGCCCCGTTGAGGCTACCGTTCACTTTAAACCCAAGTTCTTCAGAAATGTGTACATTACCTACGAGTCTCGCTTGGTTAATACCTTCGCATTTGTTTAGGCTTCCACCAAGTTCAGCACGACGCTGAAGTTAGCGCTAGCCGCTTAGCGCAAATGCTTAGCAGCGAGGCGTAGAAATGGTGCCTTTCGGCACACGCCTGCAGGAACACTTCAAATTGGCCTTGACGGTACGTGTGTCAATAAGTTACGCCTGGCGCTCGCTTGGTTCGCGTTAATTTCTAGTATGCTCTTCAAGAATTGCAGTGGATAATCAATGAAACACAATCACATCTTCGTTCCTGCAGTGCCTCTGCCATTCACATTGTTGAGTTGAGGTGGAGTTTTGAGGGATTAGCATCCCCGGTGCAACGTCCAGTTCTTTCGCATCACTGAGGGGGTGATGATTCCAAAAATTATACTCGCATTAGAAGTACTGTCATAAGCAATATAAACAGACACCCACGAACGCCCACGCCACTGCGATGCCTAGAACAGCAGTACTTGAGCTTGCCTTGCGCCCTGACCCTGCCAGAGCACATATCGGTCCAGTATTAGTCAGGGCCATGACCATCCGCTTTGTTCGTTGCCTTTCGCTATCTTTTTCCGAGGGGCGTCAAGAGATATTGGCAACATCGGGGAACACACTGACGCATTTTGATCGAGCGGCCGTGGCTTACGTGACGCATCCGCTGACGTACCACCGCTTGTTCTGTGGGCCACGGCCGTACCCACGGCTGTGCTGTATCTTGGCATGCGGCGGCGGATTGCGTCGAACTGAAAAATCGATAGCGAGAATCGTGAAAGAAAGCGAATGATAATTCCGACGAGGAATTCAGGACGGGCTTGTGCACCACGTGGGTATCGACCACGTGAGAGCGCAAGCGCTAAGCGGCCAGGTGC
The DNA here is from genome assembly GCF_013339745.2 of Dermacentor silvarum. Lineage (NCBI taxonomy): Eukaryota > Metazoa > Arthropoda > Arachnida > Ixodida > Ixodidae > Dermacentor > Dermacentor silvarum. The sequence continues at coordinate 133,733,138 of NC_051161.1, read as the reverse complement.
GAAATGGCGCGTTTAGGCACACCCTGCTTGCCTGAAGGGTCGCTTTACATTTGCCATGGTGGTACGTGTGCAATGGGTTACGCCTGTCTCTTGCTTGGTTGGCGTTTATTTCTGTCACGGTATTTCTGCTTGTCCCCACTCTACCTTTGAAAGGCCAGGGCTACAATCGCTGAAACTAAAGAGCATTATCAATTCCTCGCGGTACCTATGCGCTGCACACTATGTCATTCACACCAGGTAAAACAATATTTTGAAGCCACATAGGAGATGAGCACCAGGTAAATGTATTGCTGGGGAATAATGCTACTTTCGTAGTATCAACAAAAATAGAAAATATAGTTCCCCGAGCTGCCACTATACCTGCGCGCTGCACACATGTGGTCCAAGTGACAGAGAACCTCGGTAACCACGTAGAAAATGAAGCCACAAGAGGCATTTATGAGCCTTAATAGGAATCAGGGCTGCTGACAGCAAGAATAGGCAAAATCAAACTTATAGCACAACACTGCTACTTCCTCCGCTTGTATGGGCGACCCTGGTGTCAGTGGTTTTGGCAGATATTTCTCCGGTACAGAGTAAATATGGCACTGGTTATCGCAAAGTAGCCATCAGCTACAGCCCGGCGCGAGGACATTACAGCTATTTCATTTATTTATGCAATATGCAAAGACAATTATTCACATTTTGTTTCCGTCTCAATTAGAGAACCGCGTAAAGTGCAGATGTAGGATTCATGGGTCGTGGTCTCGGAGTCTGGCGTCACACTCAGGGTCGCGCTCTAGCCTAAGCCGCCACTGCGTCTCGAAATGGGTAGCTTGCTTACGCTATCGGGATGTCACACGGAGGCTGAGCGGGACCACGTCGTCGTCCGTGCCCTCTTGACGATGGTTGCTTTTGAAGTGATGAGTACGAGGTCGAGAGAATGGAGTAAAGAAACAGGGGGTTTATCTACGTAAAAGAGGTAAACTTATTTACAAAGTAGCAAAGTACATTGCAGGACGCAGCAGCTACAAGTCAGAGCTACTACGTTGTTCTCGGGGAAGCACCCTCCACAGACTGAGGATGCCTCTTAAAATTACTCCGTTTTCCCTAGATCACTCGCTAGGAAAACAGGTAATGTCCTAATCAACCTGCCCGGTGGTTCGTATTGGCGCAGCACACCGCCTCGTAGAGAAGGATGTCACCAAACTTACGCGCCGCACCCAAGCTGATCCTGGAAAGTAGGAAGCAAACATACCCGACTCAATATTTCACTGACGACTGGCAAGAGGCCCAAGCTCTACAGAGAGTAAAGCTTCTGAAGGTTCTGGCGTGTTTCTATGTGGTTGTGGGAAACCCACTACCGTCATGTCCCCCCGGCGAAGTCTAGCAACTTGCCGTCACTGAAAGACGCACCTTAGTGTAGGAATGCCGAATCTTTCAACATTTGAGTGTCCACGTTGACTTGGTGGAATGCTGTTTGGGACGTCAGTAGCCCAATGACCCCGGCCACCGCTCTTCGGCGAATACGTGAAACCTAACAATGAAAACAGAGTATTATTAGATCCTAAGGTCGCTGGATTGCTTGCTATGGAACAGGTGAAACTCTAGACCCATCAAGTGGTTAATATAAGAATTCACGGTGGTTTACGAAACACGTTTCACTCCGTAGTTCCGGGCCCAGCGAGAACATAATGACAAGATAAAATATGTCTGCAAAACAGGACATATCGCGTCAGATATAAAGCATGGAATTAAGAAACAAATATTTATTTAATGTGAAATTAATGGTATACATAAAAATTCAAAAGTTGAACATTGCTGTGACCTTTATACGGTGATGTTGAATGTGTCAAAAGAGAACATTGGATTATGATTGAGACCGCTGTTGTGCTACTCCAAATAATTGATACCACCTGCGGTAATTTTACGTGAGCGCAGAGGACGGTACACGATCATTCCACCCGAACCAAATTCCAACGCCACAGCTGAGAAAGAAGCCTGCGACATCGCGCTCAGCAGAAGAACGCCTAGCAACTGAGTCATCCTGGCTGGCGCTGTGACGCGTAGAAGCCAGCTTCAAGAAAATATTGGACCACGCATTCAACATAATGGAGATATAAAGGAACCTCCAAATGAAATTCGACGTTCTAAAAGAGAAAAGAGTCAGGAAAAATTCGGAAAATTAGATGTTTCTGATACTGATAAAGGAGAAAACGCCGCCATTGCTGCTCGCCTGAAGTCAGGATGGAGCTGGGAATGCATGGCTCATCGGCATGCTCAGGGGCGCTCAAGCACCTTGGTGGAGACATGATGTAATTCATAACCACTAGCCACCAGGAGTCGTCCTTAAGGTGTTGAGGCTGCTAATAAAAAAGATACATACCATTACCCGCTCTGCGGCTTTGTCAAGGATGTTTCGGTGATAGGTGCTATTCATTTATCGCCAAATAGGCCAAAGCGAAATTTCATTGTAGGTTGTGTTTGTATGCAGGAACCGCGTGCGCTTGGACGATCATTAGGAATCCCGCTGCAAAGCTTATCCTTGGTATCTAAATATACGGGTCCCGCCGTCATGGTCGCTTGGCAAAGCTGGTACCGACGAGGTACCGGCTTTGCGTGCAGTGACCCTCATACCAGATTTGCGTGCGTGATGGCGTGCAGTGACGAGGTCACTGCACGACATCGCACATGAGTCGCACCTTTCTTGCGATAAGAAATGTATAAAATTTCCTTAGCTCATTCATGGGTTATTGCGACTTTCAGCCTATCGGAACATCCCACGCGGTAGCTCAATAGTTAAGGTGTTCCACTGCTGATCACGGTTTCGATCCCGTCCGTGGCATTTGGATGCGACCTCGTTTACTCGTGCACCGTGTCCACGAGTAAACGAGAAATTCTGGTGCACTGGATATTCTGGGTGCATGATAAAGAACCACATGTGGTCCAAAGTAATCGGTATCCCTTCAACAATGCGTCCTTCATAACTCATTTTCCGCCTTAAGGATCTTAAACCTCACAATTTCAAGTCTAGCACAGCTATGGGACCCGGTACTTGCTGCACAGGTTTTGTTAGGGAGAGCTGCTCTACAGTCTTAGAAGACCACTCCGTTTGATGAAAAAAGGCCATCTCACCCAGCACAAACCTGTGAGAAGTTGTTACATAAATGCAAACGCACCTATAGTTTATGCGCACATATACGTAACAAGGTAAACAGTGACATCAGCGTCACTACGGAACGATGTTCATTCGATCGATACGGACTGCGTGGTACACGCAAAACAGAGGAATAAAGATAAAGAACAAGCAAAACTTATGATGGTGGTATTAGCGAACATATTCTACACGGTGTAACGGACGTGACCAGAACAATCTGGCGGACATCTAGAGCCTGACTTAGCACAAAATGTGGCCATTGCAGTTAATTTAGTAATGAATTGAAAGCAATGAGTAAAACGATTCGAGAAAAAATCCGCGGTAAGAATATTGACGACGCCGCAAGAAAGCCGGTGGCTCTGGCGCCGCCAAAAAGACCAAAACGGAGTTTTTCTTGAATAGCACAATACCCTCAGACTTTGCACCAAAATGAAGCTAGAATTTGTCAATAATGTGTGGTTGTGGCGTGCAACACTTGTTAACCTAGTGATTTCTCCCTGTCTGCAAAAAATGCTTGCGCACATTTGTAAGAATTTTCACCATTTCTGAACCACTTGATTCCGTCATTTAACCCTGATACGTGCGTCCACTGGTTGCGCTTAGCCATATGTGCGAATGCGTTCTCATCACGGTGAATTCAGAGTATAAAAGCTTAAGACTCGCCAAAAGGTGCTTAGTGAGCAAGCTCAACCGGTATGCCTCCAATTGTTTAGTGCGGGAAAAAACCACGAAAATACTGCCGTATCTTTCAACAGCGCTTACACTCCGGGTGCGATAACTATGTAGCAATGCGGCTAGCCTTTGCACGGCTTGCCAAGCCATAGAACGCTGACGTGGAGTTGTCGCTTTCGGCTTTCCCATTGTTCTCCAGTGACCTACATTCCTCTTCTAGGAATGGGCGGCCTGTTTGATGCTGAAGGAAGTTATTTCGCGTGCTACGTCCACCAATTCTTGGCATTTAGAATCAGAAAGGTAAACTTGACAAACCCAATTGCTTACCTTGCTTTAGATTGCTACTGCTTGGTCATAGGACAGAGTAAGCGCGCACAATATGATTCCCGACGGAATGTACTGCTTGACGTTCATTGCGCTGCTGCGGAATCATTTTGTTGGTATATTGCTAGCAACATGCTCACAGTGTTTTTTTTTTCTTTTTGTATTCGTTTGCACAGGTTCTAAGGTATATTTTCCAGTAGCGCAGCATGTGCCCCACAGGCTCTGAACGAGTCTTGCCTAAGAAACCACGTTTTGAGGGACTGCTTGAGCCTCTGCGAGAGGACCCACCTGAGAGCGACTGCGAGGTCCTTGTGTGCTTTGGCACGTCGCAGGCCAGTCTGCTCGAGCGATTTTCGTCTGCTCTGCGTCGGCGCTGGCCACACTGGGCCGTGGTTCTCTCCTATGGCGAGAAGGCGCTCTACTGCACTGGCCGGAGGGACCCCCGCACTGGCTGTCTCGTTGGTACAGCCACCTGGAGGACAGCTGCGCAGCTGGACGCTATGAACGTCCATAAGGTTTGTGTGAGATACCCACTAATAACTGAATGTAAAAAACCAGCCCAAGAATAAGGTGAATAAGTTATACCGGAAAATTAACACGATTCTAGGCCCAGATGCCACAAAAATCACCGTGTTACCGTTCTGCTCAAATAAACAAACGGTGGTCTAAATAGGGGCAAAATAGTTTTGCTGTTAAGACGGGGTAGCTAGTTTTAGTGCTGGCCATGGTGGTCAGATTCCTACGGGATTGTAAAGAGGCTCGCGTACAGAAATTTTCGCGCACGGTAAAGATCCTTAAAGTACTTAAAATAATCAGCAGTTATTCCTCGATCTGACATCTCTCAATATCGGTGCTCCTTTGAGGCGTTAAGTCCAATAAAGAATTGGGCAAATAGCAATAATATCATTAGAATCATTACTGTTCAAAGAAATTGTGAAACATGTTTTATTTATCTTTGAAAGTCCACATATGACGCATATTATAGCATTACCTCTCGTATAAAATGAATCACATCGCCATGTGACGGTGTACGAGATAGGCCTATATCTTGTGCAGTGGCAAAAGCGTCGAGTGTTCGAAAACCACTAACACCACCACGACTTTAAAGGCAGCAAATAGTTCATCATTTTTGCTGTAGAACCAGACACCGAGGACAATATTGAGCTGCTTTTGCAGTCTTTCGTACGTGGCCAATTCCAGAACCTGGCCTGATGTATTTCAGCAATACTGGCTGTACATAAAATTACAAAACGGCTCTCTATGAAACTGTTATTCAAACTGTCGATGCAAGTGGTAATGAGATGACCTTAATCTTCTAACACACGCAGATGTCCCTGGGCGAGCACACCGTGTCACCACAGCAGCTTTGTGACGCCATGACCGGCCTGTGTGAGGATGGAAAGTATCGCACAGTGCACAACGACAGCCAAGCTTGGGCCGTCAAGCTCCTGAACCGCCTCAGCTTGAATATACCGGACTAGCTGCAGTTTCGTTTATCACATGTCGCGCCTTGCGCCTACCATGAATTTGCTAATCTCATCACTCCTCAACATTGTCCGTTCTCCAGTATACGCACTAACAGATCCATCTATGTATCACTTTCTGTGCTCAGCAACTCGCCATGGCAATACCTATCTGTAAGTCATTTGCTAACACAAGAGACACTTCGTGTGAAACGTCTGCAAACGCACTGGACGTTATTTATTCATATTTTCTATGCCAGTGTTCATCATATTGTGTTAGTTATTCCAAACTCTCATCGATCTTGTGGAGTATGTGTTTTGTGTGAGTCGTCATTCTCCTAGCAACTGGTGCGATGCAATACAAACATTTTTGTACCAAAGATAACTTCTTTCACTTTTATTCTTCGTCGAACATAAGCAATATACAAGGTGACTGACATAGCAAGCTCTGCAGACGATAGATATTATATAAAAATGCCCCCCTCAAACGTTCTTTCGAAGCTGTGATACGATCGATCAACAGAAGTAAAACGCCACTAAACCTACTTCTGCATGTTGAAACAACAATTTAATTGTGATTCTACTAATATTTAGGCCTATTTTGTCGTCTAAAGAAAACGACCAAAGTTCAGCCTTATTGGAGAAGGGTTTCCTGTTTTGTACCTAATATTTCTATTCTAAACAACAATAGTGTGCAAGTTATCAAGGTTCGTATGTTTTAACTCAGGCGTAAAAACGCCGACACAACACAAGCAGAAACTACCGCACCCATGCCGACCGGCATTTCAAAAAACGAGCTGCGGTAGAAATAAACAAAATTCAAAAACACATCTTCAAATATGGTTGTTTACGTACGAGAAAGCGAATCTGTTACTCATGAGCAAATGTGTTCGCTCTTCAAGTAAGAGCAGTTTAGGCGCGAGAACTGTCTTGTCTGTTCAGGAAAATGATTGAAGCTTCCTTTTAGTATTGATATTGCACGCCTCGAGAATAAGTAGGCTTTCGGTATGAAAGTTTGTGAAGAGTGGTTGACATTTTTCAAGGTTGGGAGCTCACTTGTACTTGCGACTGTGCAACAAAAAGTTAGATGCCATACTATTGCTCAATGAACTTTTTGCTCACTGGAAGAGTTTGTGCAAGGATTCATAGTTGCTACATAAAAATGCTCGCAAATAGATTGATGTCATAAATACTTCCACAATGCATGTTACAAATTTATAAGTGCAAGATAACATGCGTGGTGCATTCTTTCTACATAGTATATTATTCTTTGACTTTGCACAGTCATCTATTTTTTCTTAATTTAGCGCCAGTACTACTAGGAACTTTGATAGTGTATCCACCTGATTTTTTAACAAGTGTTTACGATAAAAATTATATAGAAGACATCACCCAGGCTCAACTCGTTTTATCATCAATTCTTTCTGCTATTTTAACCAACATGAAGAAATAACGTACGTTTTTTTAGAAAATCAGTGTCGTTAATCACGACGACGAAAGAGAAAACAGCATTTTTAAATTGTGGACTATTTACAATGTGGACATATTTACATTGCTCATACCCGTCCTTTGGGAGGACTAGAAATAAAACATGAAAATGCTGTTTTTTTCAACGTTGTAATAATCAGTGGTATTATTCAGCCATGATTTGTATTATCCATGATAATAATGCGTACACATGTGGCCGCCTATAAGAGCCCAAAATGAAAAGCTAAAGACTAGAAATTGACCTGTTTTTATAATTATACGTGGGCAGGATCGCAATCACTTGACGCTCTTCATTCTTTTTTGGAACATTTGTAGTGACCCGCTCAAACGCATTGCTTCAAAGCAAATTATTCGCACGTGTAGGAAACAATATTGGAAGTATGGTCACCCAGGTGCTACATAATTGTAGCACCTGGGTGCTAACCTTATAACCGATCAAAATTCCTTACAGATATACAAACAAACTCTCGTTCTAGCAGGCGGCCGTGGTATTCAAATACGGAAATGGACCACCAGGTAACGGCCGACGCAAAGCGTTATTTTAGAAGAGAGTGATTTATATACTAGCTCACAAAAAGAGACTTTTGGAATTGTAGCAAACCATCATTAGAGAGAGAGAGAGAGAGAGAGGTAAATAATTAACCTCCATGGTTAAGGCCAAGTATCTGCCATGACTGTTTTTTTTATTATTACGGATCGAGGACCATTGAACTTGCAACGTGCCAGTGGTCAAGTCTTACCGAAAACACAGTAATTTACAGATGCTCTGCGAGCAACATATTGGCAAGTAATTTATTTCGTAGCAATACCCTACAAAGTAATGTTCTGATTTCAATTTTTGCAAGAAAGCTTCCTAATGATAATAAAGAAGTGTACTAATGATTAGCATGTTGACTTTGTCTCCACTGGAGCATTTCCAGATGTTTCGTTTTCATTTTTTTCTTGCCGAAGAACATACCAGCATGCGTCAGGTCCCTTTCAACTCCATGGTGTTTGTGAACTTTTGACTTCTTTATAATATGTCCCTGTTTTTTAACTTACTGCACCTCTTAATGTAATGTGTGTATGCCAGATTATCATGCGGTCCAAACGTGTTCTGTACATAGTTTCATTGTGCAATAAAATTCAGACAGAAATCAAACCTCTCTGTGCACAGCGCATGAAACTCGAGATGTGAGGGTCGGGAAATAACCCTGGCAAAACTGGGAAAAAGATTATTTTTTCGTCTTGTTTTAGCATGAAGAAAATAAAAAAGTCAATAAAATTTCCGCACACAGTTTTGCTTCGCATTTTCTGCTGTGCAGCATGCACGTCTACATGAGCGGCGACGACGACAAGAGAACGACAGCATACTTTTCAAATGTTTACATTATACCGGGTGTTCAAACGTGTTTTATGGAATATTTAAAGATCGCTTGACAGGTAGCATAATTCTTATTGCTGTGCTGGAATATTCGAAGAGGCGGACATTAGTAGTACGAGAAATCAAAACACATACTAAACTAACTAACCAAAGTTGAATAATAAACTTCTTAGTTAATTACCTTACGACACATATTGCAATTAACGGATTGTAGCAGGTGTGTTTGCAAAACGCATCCACTTCAACTGAATTTCCAGGATGACGCCAGTTTCGAGATATTATTTCCCAAAGTGTGGGACGAAATACATGGGCGTTACAGTTACTTTTGTGCTTCAATGCATCAAACAGAATTTTGCGGAAAAAGTAAGTGGAACAACATTGCATTTTTGCGGCGAGGTTGATGGCGCATATCTCCAAACGGGTGTCATTCTGGGAAATCATTACAAGTGGATACGCCTAACAAGCTCACCGGCTACAATTCGTATATTGCAATATGCGTCGTAAAGTAATTAACCAAGAAGTTAATTAGTAAATTTTGAGAATTTGTTGAATATGTGTTTCGATTTGTCGCTCTACTAATGTCTGCCTCTTCGAATAACCCAGCTCAACGATAAGAATTATGCTACCTGCCACAGGCGATTTTTAAATATTGCGTAAAACTTAATTTTGAACACCCGGTATATATACTTTCAGTTCTGTTTTGAGAACGTTGTGAAGCTCTAAGAACGACGTTTGGGTTTTAGTCAACGAATGGGGTCCTGAACTCCTCGACACATGGTGGCAAGACCTTTCAACTAATCAGCAATTGACACCTATAGCTTCTTCGCCTTCTGCCAGCTGAGAAGTGTCTCGAGCGGCCAGTGATGCGGCGATTTCGCGGGTATTCGCGGGCTTATCTCACACTCGGAAAAACACTTTTACGTAGCAGGTATTGAGCAACGGAAAGTTGTACCGGGTTTTTTCATAAAGCTCTACAATTTTCTTATTGACGCTTTTATCTTTTCATAATTTTTGAGAAATTGAGTCATTATATTTAAGGCTGAATATGCAATTAGGCGGAATTTAAAAAAATAAATTCAGTATCTCCAAGCGACGGCAAACACCATTACCTTGGTTCTGCCCACCTACGTGGCAATTGCATATTTTTAAATCTGGGTGCATAATAGTTGGGACACCCTGTATACTGAATAAATTTTTTATGTTCCTTTTTCGAGCGAATAATACAAGGGTCTTCTCCGAGTTCATAATAAAAATACTTTTTTCCGCACCACTGAACAATAGTATCCACACCCTTTTGTAGCAATTCAAAGCGATTGTCTCCTTCAATTGTGATGTCGCCAGCGTACATGAGGATATCTGAGTGGTTAGCTCAGTTTTCAAGATCAATAATAGAAACACAAGACAAACATCATCATTGAACGCAATATGTAGTCCTGTGCCATTTTAACTGTACTAAGTTCTTGTAACAGATCTATTACCTTAATATACAGTCGAACTTAATTCACCCAGCGTTGATGATGATATAGCTGGAAAATCCATATGGGCAACACATGAATTTTCATTTATTTATTTTACATACCCTCAAGGGCCTCGACATTGTAGACAGGAGTGGGGTACATGCGTAAACAAATGCCAGGGCTACTTCTCATAAATTTATAACATATGGGCGACATTTCTGCTGAACATATTTGCGAAAACAACCTTGAAAATACAAATACAAATACGGTGCAACAATATGCTCTTGCCTCACTTTAACAAATTCAAGCAAACTTGGGCGTGAAAGTGCAGGGGCTTCGACTGACACAGTAGCAATGGAAATGGTGGTTCTACTTGGTTTTATATCGCCTAAATGAGTACAAAAATCTCTTTGTGCAATAAAACTGCCTCTTACTCTATGATGATGATCAACTCGAGATGACTTATAATTAGGTCTTAAGATAAGCTCACAGTGAACGATATGGTGACGATCAACTTTCGGGAAAAATCATAAGCGGCCATTGTTTCTGCGCATTATTACCAAGTGTAGAGACAAGCTGCCTTTTATGGTAGGTATGCTTGACGAACGATCGTAGTTGCCAAGAAAGAAGCCTGTGGGACCAGTTTGAATCATTTTAAGAGAGGTTGGTGCTCCCTATAGTGATGTCATACATCGATACGCAAATTTTTAAGTGTTCACTATTCACTGCAACACCAAACAAATATAGGGCTTGTAAGTGGCAGCGCGTGCAACTTAAAATGTAAGTGCACGCAGCACTGTTCGCTAATTGGTCATGTTGCTGAGTGTGTTGGTTGTCGGGGGCAATAGAGCGCATACAGACAATGCTCCTCATACTTGACTTCGTGTCTTGCACGTAATCTTGCGTAACCTACGTATTCACCTAAGCGCTTGACCTTTCGTTGCGACTGCGTGCAGTGATAAAAAGCATAGAAACTCCCGCTATTTTGCTCATCTGAATCGTGGTATGCTAGAGGATCCCACGTTCGACTTAACAAAGAGAGGTGAAAATGCAGCGCGAAGTATGGCCCCAGAGAGAGAGAAACGAGAAGGGAAAGGTAGGGAGGTTAACCAAGGACGTGCCCGGTTGGCTACCCTACGCTTGGGGAGAGGGAAGGGGGAAGAATAGATAAGGAGCGAGAATATAAATAATCATAAAGAGTCAGTCATTCACACAGTCAGTCGCAGAGGAAGGTCCACTGTCACAAGCGTTCATACAGTCCAGTGTCCTTCAAAAAGTGAAGAAGAGCTTTTGTGGCCTTTCGCATGCAAGAATGCGTAGGCCATGGTGCCCGCGTGCGGTACAAGCATACAACCTGCCTTTTTGAAAAAAAAAGAAGTACAACATACTCGTCGTCGTCTAGTGTCTTTCACACACTGCCTCTGGCCCCCAAAACGGATATAAATACGCATATATACCAGAAAAATATCCCAGTGAAAGAGACGACGTTGCAGCTAAGTTGAAACAGAAAAAGCCTGCAGGGTTCTCCCACTAAGTTATCTGCGTGATATAATTCTGTCATCGGAAATATTATCGCGTTAAATAAGACACATTTGCCCGCCGTCATCTACAACAAAACGGTTACAGCGCTTTCAGGACACACCATCGCAATCGACAGGCAACCGCAAATACGAGGTGGCCCGTTGTTCTCCCCGCCGTTTCCGCAGCCTCAGCCTAGTATCGCCGCATTAAATTAAAATGAACCTGGCCGCCGACTTCCGGCGCTGGAAATTATTGCCTATAAATAGCCCTGCGGTGCACCATTTTCGAGGTTAATTAGGGCGAATCATGGCTGTTTAGAGAAACGTACTGGGGAGGATTGATTAGAAATTATTTGGGCCCCGTGAGTATATAAAGCGAACGTTGAAATTGACCACCAGATGTTCTTACGATTATCAGTTTATGATTGTAACCTAAAGTGCGCAATATGGTTATACGAAGAAAACACTACACTGTCAGCAAACATTTTAACTCGACCGTTAAGTTAAATATCGAAACCTTGCCTCAAAACCCCGCCCACTGAAATCGATTGCTACTTTGGCGTGGACTGTATGACACCAAAAATGATAAGCCACCTCCTATGTAATAACCCCCGAATCGAGACCATATTGGACGCGTTGCACCACACGCTCTTGCACCCAAGGGCCTCTCCATTGAAACAAGCACGTCTAATTTGAAATATGACATGAATTTCGGCACTCGCACACTAAAAATTCACAGGCCCGCGCGGAACACGCTGCACAGTAAAAGCGTAAGCAGGCGGAGCGGCTAAAGAGGAGCTCCAATTTCGGCACCACGCACAACAGGGTCTTCGCGGGAAAGTCTCTTCGTCTCGTTTTGACGAGAGCGATCTGAACTGTCCGCCCTGCGTCGACGGCGAGGTGCGGCTTGTAATGTTCTCTGTACAGCAGTCTGCTGAGCCCGATGATGCCTGGTTGTAGCCGTGCACGTATCTCGACGTTTTCAGGTGCCTTAACTAGATGGCGCCATCCCGAGCCTCCGCCGGGATCGATGGAATCTGGATCGCGCGCCTCGTCTGAATCGCATCTCGTCGTCTGCGCCTGCGCGCCTGCCTAGGGCGCATTTATTGGTCATTTTCCCGCTACCTAATAGCAAGCGTTTGCGTAACTCAGTAGTAGAGCATCTGACTCCCACGACGCGGGCCCGGGTTCAATCCCGGCAGGAAACCGGCACTTTTTTTCCGCATTTCGGGCGATAATGGTTACGGTCACCGGACAATTCGGCGGCGGCGGACACCATCGCTCACCAAAACGGCTATTGGAATGAGCCGATAGCAGCTTACGCTGTAACATAGGCTGCACCGTACCGCCGAGACGGAGAAGGCAATACAAATGGAAGCATGGTGGCCATTACGCCAATCCAGGTCTTGCATTCACTTCTGGTCCTGGCAATGAACAAAAGCTTGACCTTCGAGATTGGCTTCTATTACCCGAAGGAGCCGTTTGCAGAGGCGCCATTTATTTTGTCGCGACTGAGTGTTGCTAGGCTGCTGTAATGTTCAAAAACGACACAAAGAAGTCACATAGGATTGTTCTATTGCACTGAAAGCGCTTCAATATTGAGAGGGTATTGAGAACTGTGGGATGCATATGGTTTAACATGAAATGAATAAGCAGTTCAAAAACATGCTCTCATAGCCTCATTAATGAAGAAAGTTTGAGCCCATAAATAGCATTTATGAAGGTCTTCGAAAAATCTAGAAATACTAAGTCGACTCTAGAATTCTTGTCAACTAATCATTGGAATGTTTAGCGAAAATAAGCTACTGAGTATCACGAGAAAATGACCGCCTATAGCAGTGTTCAGATGGTCGAAAACAAGAATTCAGTTCTAATAAAATTAGGATAATACTGCCCAAGACACACTTCATTACCTTAATAGATATGGTTGTTAGTCAGCTAGGGTCGATACTTTTCGGCAGAAGGTTTGTTACCTGATTTATTCACGAGAACCCATTTCTCAGTTTTCCAATCTTAAGTTAGGTTGCCATGACCGAGAGACTACTGGAGAGAAAGAGAAAAAAATTATGGCAAACAAAAAAGTCCGTCGCCGCCGACCAAACAACGCGATGCCTTCCCATGCATCCGTTTGCCGAACGTGCACAGGAAACGAGACCCGATGAAACGCACGCACTTCCCCGGGCGCACGCCCGCTCCTGATTAGGTGCTACGTGTTACGTGTCTACTGGTCTCACGTGTTACAGGCTCGCGCCTCACGTGTTTCTGTAGCGGTCTATTCTTAGGCCCGGATTCTGAAATGCTCCTAACCTTAGACCGTTTCCCTACCTTACACAAGGAGTCCTTCATGCTACCTAAACGTTAGGCGCCCTCAGAAGGCCATCGTTAATTCTAAAAGTTTTCTTTCACCTTCCCTGCGGAAGGAGGGCCTCACCAAAGGAAGTGGACCGTTACAGGCTTCTGGTTTCGAGATGACTTACAAAAAATGTAAAATATTTGTAACGAATTGCCAAAGTAAACTACCGGTGCTGTTAGAATTTAATTTCTATTTCTATATCTGGCCATAAGTTCCATTTATTTCGTTATTGACGTAAAAATAGTTCAAAAATGATACACATGGCAGGAAATCAAACTCCGTCTAGCTACCCTGGCAGCATCTCACAGTTCGGTTGGTCAGGCGTCCGCTTTCTTTTTCTCTTTTTTTCTGCCTGCATCTTCTTTCATGTGTGTGGTGTGTATTTGCCATGCCGGGCAAAACTTATTTCATGCAGGAAGAAAAACACTTGTTCACAGAACTTATACACAGCTAGAGCAATGTGATTGAAAGCAAGAAAACAGACGCTGTGTCGCTGAACGCGAAAGCGTGGGAGCGGCTGTGCACAGAATATAATATGTCGCACGTGCGCCAACACGAAGTGAAACAACCAAAAAAACTGTGGGATAACCTGAAACAAAAACTGAAAAAATCAAAGGCGCAGCAGATCAGAGACGCCATGGTCACAGGCACGTTTTCGTCTTTGTTTCCCCTAAAAATATGTTTTTCCCCTGAAAGTTTGCACATATAGATCGTAACGTATTTCAGGCGGCGGACCACCGCCTGAACCGCTAGACGACAGGCTCGCTCGAGTCGAGGCGCTGGTGCCGCACGTGGCGATGGGAGTGCCAAACCCATTTGACAGCGACTCCACTTCGTTGCAGTATTCCAGTGCATTCTGCCTGTCACTCAGATGCCGGACTGGAGTCAACGGCGGAGGCTTGTACACAGTCCCGTAAAGAAGTTCATTTGTACGTGGAAGAAACCTTGCATAGCTTTCGAAGCTATCGTCTTCGGATAAATATCGCGAGGTCGTCATTCTCGCCGCTCGCTTTTCACAGAATCACAAAAGAAATGGCACAAAGCGCGGTCCGCGGAATCAAACTGGACGACAATACACGGCGGCTGGCTACTGCGGCCTTGGCCGCGCACGGCACCTAACCAAGCCGAGCGTACCACGTGCGAAGTACTGCGGAGAAGCATGCGTTCAGGTAGAGGAGCGCGGTTAGGATGCATGAAGGTAGCATGCCGGCTACCTAAGCGCGAGGGAGCACCATGGAGGCCCTAACTTAGGGCCCCTTAGTAAGGGACGTTCCTCAAATGGTCGCCTTACAGCATGTGAGACGTCCTTAGTATGGAAAGGAGTGTTTCAGAATACGGCTAGCCTTTCCCACAGTTTTCCTGCTTGCGCGGGACGGTTTTGTTTTTGCGGTCCCACCAGCGCGGGCTTTCACTTCTTTATATTTTATTTTATTCCGCCTCAGAGCCATGTCAAAAGTCTCTCTGCGCCACCGCCGTCGCCGGCGGCGGCGAGGCAATGCCCCATGAAGGCAATGCCCTCAGGAGGGCGTACCCTCAGGAAATGCCCTCAGAAGAAACTTGTTTGCCTTCGTTGAAAACAAGTTTTGATGCTCAGGTTGACCGCTTGTTGCCTGCCGAATACACGAAGGCTTTAATATCAGCTGTCGTGGCAAAGCTTTTTAGACAAATCAAGCGGGGCGAAAATAATCGAGCACCACGTCCGCCAGTGGAAAAGAAAAAACTTGCAGTACTTCCATATATACATGATGTGTCCCACAAACTGATGAGGGTTGGGCAACGAGCTGGTGCTCCGGTGGTTTTTTCCGCTCCGGAAAAACTATCGAAGCTTTGCAAGTTTGCTTCACAAGCCAGGCGTGATCGTTAATCTGTGAAACACAGGAATGGTTTGGTGTTCTGCACCACTGGCGTGGTGTATGTGATTCCTCTCTCTTGTGGAAAAAAAAGTACGTAGGACAGACCGGCAGGTGCCTAAGTTATATTCTCCGGGAACACCATAACAATCTGTACAACATGGTACATGGTCATCTGGGTATCCATTGCCGTGATCACGGGTGTCGGCCCTACTTTGGCAAAAGCGAGGTGCTGGCTGCACATAGTTCACAGCTGACACGCGAAATAATTGAGGCAGATTTCATCAGGAAATTTCATAGTTCGTGCGTCAGTTCTCCTTCGATAGCACTTTCATTGCCAATATGTGGCTATCATTATGAGCATTATAAATGATGCTCCAGGTTTTTGCTCATTATTCACATGTTACGCATGGTAGTGCCATGTATATTTATTCCTTCGTGTCTTCATGAATAAATTGTTGCAAGCCAGCGTTGTGCGCGTGTCACTCTTGCGTGTCCCTGTCTCTTTTGCGCTGTGATTTTTTCCCAATGCATAACCAACACGCCCAAGCTTCCACGCTAAGCCATTTCAATGGTTTTTTTAGTGGTAATCTTTTTTTTCGCTGAGTGATGGTTATTTTTGCTGAGTCATTGGTCCCTTGACTTAGTACCCACGTCCGAACAGATTTCAGTGGTTTCTGAGTGTTAATGTTTTTGATAAGTCATTGTCATTTTGCTCCGTCATGGTCATTATTGACTCACTATTTTATTCTACTATCATTATCGTAACTATCATAACCATACTTGTACCTATAACCATAATTAATTTTCGATTCTTTGCCACTTTGGAGGTTTCTTGACCCATTTTTTTCCGCTTTTTCATGCTCATTTCATAATTTCATGATTATTTAGATCATTTATTGTTATTTATATTCCTCATATATTAATTACCTATCGATGGATATATAATGTTATGGGGCTTTAATAGCCTTGTTTAGTTATAAATTTTTGTACATATTTTTTACCAATTTCTTGTCCGAATTTTGGCTCCACATTTTCAAGGTCACCTCAAAACGAGACGTAAAAGGCTTTCGCTTAAAAAAAAGAAACATAACTGCACGCGGTGACAGTCGGTGAAATGCCGGACCCTAAAAAAATTCAAACATTCGCGCCAAACACCATTAGGTATCGACGTCACTTCCACTTCTGGCTGGGACGTTATGTTTATTTATTTCTGAACAGTTGTCTTCACGCCCCACAGGTGGCGGTGGTTGCAACATTCCGGCGCGTCCACGTCACGTGGGGTTCAGTGGAAGCTTCTACGGGGCACGTTTAGGCGGCTGCGCGCCAGCTGTTATCTTTAAGAGAGAGTGATCCCAGAGAGGAAGAGTTTTCCACTGCGTACGTGCGGGTGAGAGGAGCAGCGGAAAGAGCGGCGGCAGGATGACCCCGATAGGGCGAGCAGTTTGCCAGCCGGCTCATCAACGCGACGCACCGCAGACACCGGGAAGCATGAAAGGAAAAGCACTCACCGGTGAGTGCCATGGGGGGAGCACGCGCTGCTTTGTCGGGCGCGAGCTGTGCTTCTTGTTTTGCTTGGCATCGAGGCGCGCGAGCCTGGTTTCGAATCAGGGCAGCAGAAAGAACTTTAGCACCGCCTCTATAATTAGAACGGGAAAGAAGCGTTGTTTGGAATTGCTGTTGAACGTTTTACTCGCGTTCCTGGGAAAGCGTCCCGAAGGTTTTCGAATTGCTACGAGAACCACTTCCATCTTATAGGTGTTCCATAATTGCACGATTAAACAGGGCAACAAATATTAAGTGTGCTTCATCACAAGTACTGATAGAGTATAAGTTGTATTTGAGGAAATGACAAACTGTGTGCACAATAAAAACGTGCGAGTAATTGAAACACTGAAGGCGCAATGTTAAAATTATTTTCAGCTGTTCGCAGCCTTGGAAACGCGCTTGAAGGAACGCATTTGACAAGATTATACCATAATATACGGCTGCTGAAAATAGTGCTAGTTCACTGCGACTGGTTGTTATCAGCGCACACTATAACCCAGAGAAACCAGTGATGTCATTTAAAATGAAATATTTTTAAAACTGCAAATATCTTGTTTTACCTCGTTTACATTTTTGTGTGAATTTTTTAACAAGTCGTCATAAGCGAACGCAAACTTACTAAAAAAAAGGACAAGCTATTCTAAAAAGACTTGGACGATCACCGAACAGGTCCGTGCTTTACACAGATCAATTATGAATATCCCGGAGTTGGCGCCTTGTGGTGGCACCGTTGTAGTAGTAGTAATCATCTCACTGCTCGTTACGCGTTCACTGTAGCGAGCTTCTCGGCTATATATGCAGTGTAATAGTATATTCTGTATTTAATATAGATAATGTAATATATCTATATTATTATATTTATGATATATTGACGTATATATTTTCTGCGCCGCTTTATTCTTCTGTCTTGCCGTCATTAATAATCATTAGTAATCTTCATTTCCGTCACGATTGCACTTTCACACCCATCGCGTCAGCGAATGTGACTTTCGCATTACGAGGCTCTCGCAAAGTGTCGAATAGAATTGCTTGCTGTGGTGGCTTCATATCAATTCGCCTGGTATAAGCAAACGTTCCCTTGCGAGTTTCAGTCCACTTTAAACAACGTCGGGTTGTCAAATGTAAGTCCTCAATTTGTTCAAATTGACGCATATTCTTCTGACATGCTTGCTTGCTTGATCCACTTCCTTCAGGAGTACCACATGGAAGTGTTCTCTGCCCATTGCTCTTTTAAATTTATTTAAATGATTGAACCGCGGCTATTGGACAGAATGGATTAAACGCTTTGAAGATCATTGTACTGTTTAGAACGAATTGTTGCGTCATGATTGCCGAAAATATGGCAGCATTCTTTGCTGGCAATATAACGGTGGTATCGAGAATGGGACACTAAAATTAATGTTGACAAAACCTTACTTTTGAAGAATAATGCAACAAGCAGCCTTGCGCGAGTATACGAAGCTTTGCTGCTGCATCGGTTCTTGAAAGTGGAATGGGTTCCTTCACAGCATTTTCGTGAGCCCTCTTAGCAGTTTCATCGGCCTGTTCGTTGCCCATGATGGCGCAGCGGCCTGCGAGCCACTGAAAAGTAATATCATGTCCTTTTTCTACTAGTTGGTGATATATCTACCTTATTTCAAGCACAAGTTGGTCTTGTGGTCCACGACGCATACGGGATAGCAGACACTGCAGGGCTGCCTTCGAATCAGTAGATATACTCCATTTCCGTGGTAAATCTTCATGAAGCATGTGAAGGGCGCTGCGAAGTGCAGCAAGCTCCGCAACAGTCGACGTTGTCCGCGGACAAGTTTTAAACTGAAAGGTCACGGCTTTTTCGGGGAAGAACACAGCTCCTGTAGATTTGTCAGGAGTTGTCGAGCCAATGTGAAGGTGTAAATGTGAAGGTGGTCCTTGTATGTCTCGTGCAGCATGAGTAGAGATAGCTGCTTGAGAGCTGGTGACGAGAGTCCTGCTTTCGTTCGAATCCCTGGTACCGACAGTCGAACTTGATGGCGAGCCAAACACCAAGGAGGTGATAGGAACCTCTCGGCAGGCGTTTAATCTCGAATGAGGCAGTCACGGTATGTTCATATCACCTGGCAAAAGGAGGCATTGGGTCGGTCTTTCGGCAGCGTGGCAAGGTGATGGAAAGGGGCGCGGGCAATGTGCCTGATGTGTGCTCTGAGCACTTTCAATGTCATATGAGTTCTTACTGGGTAATCTTGAGCTATTGCAATTGTTTCCGCTGTTGATGTGCATCGTGGTAATCCAAGGCAGACCCTTAGTGCCTGCACCTGAGCACTTTCGATTGTGCGGATGTTGCTTCTGCAGGTATTGCTCAATACAGGTAAGCTGTACCTCAGATATCCGAGAAACAGCGCCCTGTAGCGTTGTCACATCGCATGAACGGTTTGCACACAAAATGCGCGACGCACACAGGAACATTCTTTAAAACCAATTTTTGCAAGAACAAATGCTTTTACAAGCGACTTCTTTCACCGGACTTTTTGCTAGTGTAATGCATTTCCTCAAAAATATTTGCCACGCCATTGACATCAGCACAGAATTTGAAAAGTGTTTGTGGCAATAGCCTCCTAGCAGGCGCGTAGTCAGGGGGGGGGGGGGGGCTGATGGGGCTTCAGCCCCCCCCCCCCCCGAAATTTTTTCGTGCGGGCATGCACCACCGACCAAAAACTACCACCGACGCCGGCAATCATTCTGGATTTTGTCTACAATGTCTTTTTCACTCTCGAAAAGACATTTCGGCACGAACATTGCGAACTCGGGCTGGATTTTGTGACAACGCCCTTGCACCTGGAGTCACGTAACGCAAGGAGCCCCATCCGAGCACAAACTTTCAACGGCTTTTCGATAGCTAGCGGGCGCGTTGCGGCATCTCGCAGCGGCCGCGGAATATACAGAGCGCATGGATTTCAATTACGAAACTTTATGGGTATAAAGTTCTCATAAATTTTTGACGCGAAAGGTGCGCTGACATTTCCAAAGGCACGCTTTAAAAGATTTTCAATTCTAGAACTTTATGGGGTCAATGTTCTTATAAACTTGGGCCAACGTCCGCGCACTGGAACGCTCGTGTCCAAGCCGTTCCATAAATGGAAGCGCGCGCTCGCAATCTCCCACACACACGAAAATACTAAACATCACCGTGACTGTCAGCTAGCAGCTGATAATTTTATCCAAACATTTTCAGGAAGCTTGCAGAATGTGATTGATCAGCTGGACCAGGGCAGGCAAAGTAAAATATGAGAAAACAGAAGAAAGTAAACGGCCTATTATTGATAATTTTTTTCTTACGGGCGACAAGGTCTGGCTCTCCGTGGCCACAGGGACAGGGGCCCTATGGATTTAAGCAATGCCCCTGCTGAAAATACAGGCATTTTCAGAGTGCTTCTTCGCATGCGAGCTGATTGTGGAGATACATATCTGAAGAACCATTTGGAAAGTTGCCCCAGTAATGCCTCGTATTTAATCCCAGACGCACAAAACCAAATTGTAGAAATTTGTGGTGACATTATCAAAGAAAGCCTAGATTCAAAAGCAGGCTGCTTCTCCATACTTCCTGACGAAACGACGGACATCGCTGGAATCGAACAACCTACTGTTTCTGCAAGGTATCTAAACAAGTATGCCAACGACATCAAGGAAGTGTTTTAGGTTTTAGCATCGGAATAGATGCCCATCTCTCATTGCGACAGCAGGTTCTATGTAAATGTGTAAATACTGCTGCAGCATCTAGTCACATTTCCAGTGACCACTGCCAGCGCAGACAGAATATTTTTTTAACGAGAGTTTACTAAAAAACTACTTGCGCTATACAATGTCTGTGGAACGCATGGTTAGGCTGGCGCTTCTATACAGCTACAGAGACGTCGGCATCAACGTGTCCGAAGTCATTGACCGCTTCGCTCAACTTTCCCGCCGAGAGAAGTTTGTCCTTTAGATAGCGAAGCAGCAAAAATCAATGCAAGTAAAAAGCACTGTTCCTTCAGGTCCATAAGTTCTTAATTATGAAAACGTATGACCGTTCATTAGCTTTTAAAACCGCAGAAATTTTCGCCGTTTATTCTAGCAGTTAGCATCATGATCATAATTATCACGCGAGTACAAAAATTATGAGAATACCAATAACCAATTTTGACCGACCTTGCTCATTGAAAGCCCGGCCCACGCGGCGTTCGCCAAAAACACACTCGGATATTGGGTACTTCAACATGCCACATCATCTGTGGCCTTCGCTTGTCCTTTTCTTTCATTTTCAGCTACCTGCTTTTATTTCTTTTTTGAAACGAAGCATTACCCTCCTTTAATTTTGGGTGCAGAATAATTCTGGGCGTTGTGCAGGCAGTTAGATTACACATTTTCGTACTGATTTATGCATTATTCCTCTATTATTCTACCCACATGGCACTGTCGCGACCGCTGCATGGCCCAAGTACATATGACAATTTCTGCGATCATAGTTATGTTCTTGCCTAGATCATCTGTCTTTCTGTGCGCAAAGTTTACTATGTGTGACTGAGCAACATGTTTATTTGCCTTATTTGACGCATTACATACACTGACGTTTGCTTAAATACGTATATTTATTGGAGATTCATACGTATTTTTAAATATCTTATTGCGAGGTTTTGTGTATACAAGCAGTGAACTTTGTTTCAAGCGACTCTTTTTTGCCCTTTAACAAGTTGTATCTTCGCATTTGTATATTCCATTCTATCTTCGCAATTTCTAACATATATTTTGCAGAACTCCCACTTTTTATTTGTACTCACTGCTGCGAGTATTATCTCGGTGTAATTACAATACACGACGAGTTACAGCTGCTCCTGCGCAATCGATTGCAACGAGGGATAGCGTCATTGAGGTTTCTTCCTGGCCGTTGCATATGTAGAAAAATGTAAACAAGGTTATTGAATGACAAAGATTCATCTAAATATTTGTCCTCAACTTATTCATTTCATGGCCTTTACGTTTTTCATATAAGCTGCACGCACTGCTTTGCTGGTTTCGAACTAATATTGACCCTTTTCGTGGCAATCCCGTGGGCGCTGCCATATTTGATCACGTGGTGACGCGTCCATTGCTTGCCTCAACTGCCTCCGTTGCCACCTTGTTTACAATGGAAGTGTATGACGCCTGCGCGGCTTAGAAAACCTCTGTTTTCGGAGATATCATAGACGGTGACTAGATGCACGACACGAAGCTTTGATCACAGCTTCAGAGAGCATGCAAAAGCGCTTTCGGAGCTGATTAAGCTATGTCCAAATGGCATAAGCAGCGTATATGGTGCTTGTTCTAAAAGCGGGGCTAAATATGTATTCCAAGCTGTCCGATTATGAATTCAGTCAGGATTCGTGTGTTTTGCTCTTTGTTCTTTATTCGGCAAATATTTTGAAGCAGTGGCTTGTCAGTTTCTGACTCAGTGAAGTTCCTCGGTGCGGCCACTTTCTGATTATTTTCTGCCTAATCACTCGCGGGTGTGCTCAGTTCCGAATCCGATAGATTTGCTCTTGCAGCGCACAAGGCTTGAAACGTAGCTGTTTTGTACATTGTAATACGTTGTAGCAAATATATATTACAGCTAGTAACTTGCTTACTCTTGTGAACCATCACGAAACATTCAGCTTCGACCATTAGTGCGCCATAGGTGTATTCCTCCTTTATAGTGTGTATACAGTGCGCATATATTCAAGTGTGAGTCCATTCACTTATTCTTGATACGTCGGCGATAGAGTGGGCGTAAGCTTTCCTGCCATTTGGACAGATGTGTGTAGATAACGTGCGCGAAACTTACTATGACAGGAAGCGGCGCTACTCCCTTTGTCATTGTTTAACGAGTGGTACTCACTCTTGCCGACGTTCTGGGGATGAAGCACTTTCTTTGAAGGTTAGCGATACAAGGCTGGCGGATGAGCAAATTTCTGTTTCCTCGAGAAAAGCGGTACATCACGAAGTGCCGGTAACACGTTCGAACAGTTGCAGCAGCGGTCCGCGAACTTCGCCACACAGATTCATTCTATTCCTTAACATGCTAGTCACTATTTTTGCAGCCAACTACTGCACACGTCTTCAATCCACATTATTCAATCTAGCATGATTGGAGCACAGTGTATTAGTGAAAACTCAGTTGCATTTCCGACAGCTGATCGCACAGAAGCAAGGTAGAAGCGGTAATGGTTTCGTATTCGTGCGCGGTCGCTGAGGAGAGGTATGGCGCGCCGCCGTGAGCGCTATCTCGTTTCTCTAAAACAAACTGCTCCGCGAAAAGGATCAATAGTTCTAAAGTTCATGTGATGTTTTCTTTACTTATTAATTAGACAAAAAAACGCGGAAGCATTGATATCAGTTATTTCTGCCACAATTTTTGGGGCATACGAATTTATTCTTTTATGACAACATACATATTTTAATGGACAGTGCATAGCGTTCAATAATTCGTTTGCAGCATCTAATATACAATGGAATTGGCAATGCAATTATTACTCATGCATTGGATCCCTCGACAAATTCCATAAGGAGGAGGCCGCGCTGCAACCTGAGCCCCCCACCCCCCGAACAAAATTTCTGGCTACGCCACTGCCTCCTAGTATATTGTTTCTTGGTGACATGTTGGCAGTCTGTTGTTCTTTCCGCTGTCTTTTTTTTTTTTTGAAGACTGTTTATGGTTTGTAACATTTTTTGTGAAGTGTGCGGTGTATTTCATATTTTTTGTATATATTTTCTTTACATATTCCAGGAGCATGTATTCTTGTCATTATATTTATCATTGGGCTGGGTATCTTGGTCGTTGTTATTGCGTGTTTTCTGGTGCACGTGCCTTGGTTCTGTTTATATTGATGCTTGGGCTTGATGGTTGTAGTACCATTAAATAAAATAATCTAGGGCGTTTTTAGTACCACCCTCCCCTCCTCTCTGTGTTCTCTCGAGGCGTTAAGTCACATCAGCCCTGTTTACATGCTGGACGTGCTTGCAAAGTTTATGACGGTAACAAGCGTGGTGGTAAAGTTTTTACTCCCGCTGGCGCGTAATCTCGATACTTCATACCATTGACCCCCCCCCCTCCCCCAAGAAAAAAAACTGAAAAAAAGGGAAATCGAGATTAGGCACGTGTTCCTCTGGACATAATTGCGTTATTGCGACTACTGACTACCAATTATCACTTCGCTTTCGCGGGAGATGGAGTCGTAAAATGAACATTTTCCTACTTACTTACTATTGTAGTGCCACTATGCTGCATGCCACACACGTTCGTGTTCTGATAGAGTTCTACATGACCTACCCTGCACGATGAACAATAAGGTTAGATTCGTAGCTGCATAACAAGACCCGAGAATTGTCAACTTACGTTTTTTTTTCGATGGGTTTCCAGGTGGCATAACATCAGTATGAAACTAAACATATAAGCATGCAGGCCCGTTTCATAGAACATGCTTACTCATTCTTGCTCTGGCGATCATTCTTATTCCTCCCAGATGTGTTTATAATTGTTGCATGAAAAGTAGTTTAAGCGTGGCAAAAAAAATATCTTGCACTACCTTCGAGTAGCGCAAAAAAATAAACTTGCCGTTCTCTTTATGGGGCTATTTTAGGATGATGATTTGCGCGTATACTTTCGCATTTGCGTGATTTCACGTGACCCGGACAGGAGGCGTCGCCGTCCAAGGGCGACAGTCTTTCTTCTTCTGCCTCAAGAAAGCGTGCTTGGTACTGCGCCAAAAACGCCGTTTGTACCCTAGTGGCGATGTGGGTCGTGTGGGCGTAGCGTTTCATACAATTACTAGAGGGAACTGCGGCGCCACTGTCTGTGGGATCTGTAAGCAGGGCAATTCAGCCAGCATGGAAATGATGGCTAGTACATGGATTTGACCTTATGACTTTAAGTGGCTTCGTGACCTTGCAAAGTAATTATTTTTAATAAAGTACTGCATTAAAAATTATTAGGTCAATATTATGAAAATTGTCCGACGGCAGCGTTCGAACAGCGGACCTCTAGCGCAGCAGCACGATATGGAAACCATTACGCCATGGCAGGCTGGGCAAGAACACTTTGCAATTGCATTATGATACGCAATTGTATTATGATACGATACAAGATACTACCACAATTATTGTATCCGATGCGATACTTTCCATTTGTACCTTAGGATACTTCGATACATTCGCGAATTTATTATTATAGATCTATACCGGATGTTCAAAATTAAGCTCACGTCTGATTACGCCATTTACAAATTGAGTCTTGGAGTAGGCACGACTGTCTTTCTCTTAATCGCACCTGTGATGCGGCCGGATAAGCCTCAGTATGCGTTCGGGTTCTTCCAACGCGCGCAACAGCAGCAGTGCTCACTCCGTTTTGAGCGGCGTCCACGTGCTCTCAAATGTGCCCGTTTCTGTAGAGTTTCCTAGATTTACTAGAGGGAACGCTGGCGCCGCTATCGTTCAGTCACCATGGTAATGATGAGTAATACATGGATTTATCTGATCTTCGTGCTTGGGGGCTCAGAGGTCCTTGTGGCTTCGTTCATTACGCTTTAGGTAAGCCTAAATTTGCCTACATTTTAAAGCAATCTGTGTGTAGCATAGCAGCGGCAGCCTAGCTGCCGTCATGCAAGAAGAGAGAGGTTGCCGACGTAATGTTTAGCCGATAAGAACGCACAAGAGTTTATTGCACGCATATATAAAGCAAAGGGTAAAGAGGGGTGGGGGGCATCTGTCGAGCGCGCATAGAAAACTTGGCGCATGCGCATTGACAGCGCGAACATGACGCGGTGGTTTGATACCGCATTTGACTACACCATGCTTTTTTTACTGCAAATGGTAATAAAAATCGGCCATCACAAACAATCGCTGCTAATTACAGTGGTTCCGCTTGTCCATGTGTCTGTGTCCCAACCGCGCTGGGCAGTATCGAAGACACATGTATCTTAGATGTTATCTTAGATACGCTTCCTATATATTGTATCAGCATCATCATAAGTCTGGCAAGGCGTGTATAAATATCTGTACTTCCGATACATGAACGAATGTATCGTGTATCTTAAGATACAAGATACTGCTATCGCAACATCACCGTGCGAAACTATAAACGTTGGCTCAACTCCGCTTCGCAAGCTGGTACGGCTGCCACTAAGCCACCTGAATTAGACTAAATATGGCGCACACGATACCCTCAACCGCAGGTTGGCTAAGGAGAGGGCGGTATATAGTGTGCTAAGCGCCAATAGCTCTTTGAGGTGATCACCACGTGTTCATAATAATTATGATTTCTGTACTATGTTGCATACTCATAACAGGGCATCGGCCAAGATGTGTTGATTATGACAGTGATTTCCGCACCATGAGACGTATATCCACTACGCGGGACTGACCAATAAGTGGGCGGAACATGTAGTGCCACAACGTAGGTATATGTATTCATAGGATCGCCGCGTATTGATGATGATCATGATTTCTATAATACTGTGGCACATAACCACAACAGGGCATCCTCCAAGAAGCCTGTCCGCATGTTGAACATGATGATGATGATATCGATACAATGGCAGTACGGGCGGCGCATACTGTGCCAACGCCAACAATCTCATAGAGATTACCGCCGCGTGCTAATGATGGTTATAACTTTCACACCATGGCACATACCCACAACACGAGATCGGTCAGGAATCGACCGGTCATCATCATCATCATCATCATCAGCAGCATCAGCAGCAGCCTAAATTAATGTCCACTGCAGGACGAAGGCCTCTCCCTTCGATCTCCTGTCTTGCGCTAGCATATTCCAACTTGCACCTGCGAATTTCCTAACTTCATCATCCCACCTGGTTTTCTGCCGTCCTCGACTGCGCTTCCCTTCTCTTGGTATCCATTCAGTAACCCTAATGGTTCACCGGTTATCCATCCTACGCATTACTTGGCCTGCCCAGCTCCATTTTTCCCGCTTAATGTCAACTAGAATATCGTCTATCCCCGTTTGTTCTCTGATCCACACCGCTCTCTTCCTGTCTCTTAACGTTACTCCTAAGATTTTTCGTTCCATCGCTCTTTGTGCGGTCCTTAACTTGTTCTCGAGATTCTTTGTTAACCTCCAAGTTTCTGCCCCATATGTTAGCACCGGTAGAATGCAATGATTGTACACTTTTCTTTTCAATGACAGTGCTAAGCTCCCACTCAGGATTTGGCAATGCCGGCCGTATGCGCTCCAATCCAATTTTATTCTTCTGTAAATTTCTTCCTCGTGATCAGGCTTCCCTGTAAGTAATTGACCTAGATAAACGTACCCCTTTACAGATTCTAGAGGCTGACTGGCGATCCTGAATTCTTGTTCCCTTGCCAGGCTATTGAACATTATCTTTGTCTTCTGCATATTCATCTTCAACCCAATTCATACACTTTCACGATTAAGATCCTCAATCATTTGTTGTTATTCGTCTCCGTTGTTGCTGAATAGGACAATGTCATCAGCAAACCGAAGCTTGCTGAGATATTCGCCGTCTATCCTCACTCCTAAGCCTTCCCAGTCTAAGAGCTTGAATACTTCTAAGCATGCAGTGAATATCATTGGAGAGATTGTGTCTCCTTGTCTGACCCCTTTCTTGATAGGTAACTTTCTACTTTTCTTGTGGAGAACCAAGGTAGCTGTGGAATCCTTGTAGATATTTGCACGTATGCCTCCTGTACTCCTTGATTACGCAATGCCTCGATGACTGCTGGTATCGCTACTGAATCAAATGCCTTTTCATAATCTATGAAAGCCATATAGAGAGGTCGATTGTACTATGCCGATTTCTCGATTACCTGATTGATGACATGGATATGATCCATCGTAGAATATCCCTTCCTGAAGCCAGCCTGTTCTCTTGGTTGGCTGAAGTCAAGTGTTGCCCTGATTCTATTGGAAATGATCTTGGTGGATATCTTATACAATACTGAAAGCAATCTAATGGGTCTATAATTCTTCAGTTCTTTAACGTCTCCCTTCTTATGGATTAGTAAAATGTTGGCGTTCTTCCAGCTCTCTGGTACACTTGAAGTCGTGAGGCATTGCGTATAAAGGGCCGCAAGCTTTTCAAGCATGATATCTCCTCCATCTTTGATTAAATCTACTGTTATTCCATCTTCTCCAGCCGCGTTTTCCCTGGTCAAGTCTTTCAAGGCCCTTCTGACTTCATCGCTAGTTATAGTAGGAGCTTCTGTATCCGGTTCATCACTATTTCGAATGAAAGTAGCTTGGCTGTTTTGGGAACTGTACAGGTCAGTATAAAATTCTTCCGCTGCTTTTCACTATGTCATCTAAATTGCTGATGAGATTACCATGCTTATCTTTCAGTGCATACATCTTGCCTTGTCCTATGCCAAGCTCTCTTCTTACTGATTTTATGTTGCGTCCATATTTTACGGCTTCCTCAATCTTTCCCACGTTATAATTTCGAATATCCCTTACTTTCTTCTTGTTGATCAGTTTTGACAGTTCAGCGAATTCTATCTGATCTCTTGAGTTGGACACTTTCATGTTTTGTCGTTTCTTTATTAGGTTCTTTGTTTCTTGGGAGAGCTTACCTACTGATTGCCTTGGTGCCTTACCTCCCACTTCAATTGCTGCTTCTGAGATCAGCCTAGTTACGGTTTCATTCATTACCTCTATGTTATCTTCATCTTCCTGTTCTAAAGCTGCGTATTCGTTTGCGAGCACCAGCCTGAATTGGTCTGCTTTCACCCTTACTGCCTCTAGGTTGGCCTGTTTCCTCTTGACTAATTTCACTTTTCTCTCTTCAAATTGAGAGAAATCCTAGACCTCACAAACCTATGGTCACTGCACTTTACCTTACCTAACACTTCTACATTCTGCACTATGCTTGGATCGGCAGATAGTTTGAAATCTATTTCATTCCTTGTGTCTCCATTAGGGCTTTTCCAGGTCCACTTCCTGTTGCTGCGCTTCCTGAAGAATGTATTCAGTATTCGGAGCCTATTCCTTTCCGCGAATTCTACTAACATCTCTCCTCTTGCATTCCTAGAATCGATGCCGTAGTTGCCGATTGCTTGCTCACCAACCTGCTTTTTGCCCACTTTTGCATTGAAGTCGCCCATGACTACGGTATACTGAGTTTGCACCTTTCTCATTGCTAATTCGACATCTTCATAAAACTGTTCTATTCTTCATCATCGTGACTGGAAGTTGGGGCGTAGGATTGTACTACCTTCATTTTGTACCTCCTATTCAGCTTTATTACGACGACTGCTACCCTCTCACTAATGCTGTAGAATTCATCAATGTTGCCCGCTATGTTTTTATGAACTAGAAATCCTACCCCGGATTCTCTCTTATCTGGTAGACCTCTGTAGCATAGAACGTTGCCGTTAGTCAGCACTGTGTAAGCCTCACCAGTTCTTCTAACCTCACTAAGGCCAATAATATCCCAGGCAATACCTGATAATTCCTAAAATAGTCCTGCTAAGCTAGCCTCACTCGAGAGGGTGCGCGTGTTAAACGTTGCCAGGTTCAGTTTCCATTGGCGGCCTGTCCGGAGCCAGAGATTCTTAGCACCCTCTGCCACGTCACAAATCGACCGGTAATTTACTACAAATAAGAAATGAAGTAATTGAAGCCAGTGAAATATTTGTGATATAGTCTAGCACGGATGCGAGGGAACACATGCTCGCGCCAGTTCCCATTACGCCGAAGTCGCAGGAACTAGATGGCAGAATTCAAGAATTTCATTAACTGCTTCACGAAAGCTTTGCATCACACGTGCGCTGGATATGCATAATGTTTGTGCGTGTGTGAGCGTGTGAGTGTGCGTGCGTATGCGCGCGGGTGGGAAGGGGGTGTTCCTTCACAAATTGCTCGGTAACTCAATGTTTTGCGAGATCCGGCACTCTTCTAACGTTGCGACTGATGTACATAATCTTTTACCCTGATTGGCGATAATGAAACTTAGAGGACGGGCTCCCTAGGCGCGCATGCTTGTTATTCTTTAATTAATGCACTTGGCGAGCTTTCGAATGTCACATATCGATATAGAAGGCTCTTTCATTGCCGCTTCTTATCTGTGAATACTTGTCTTTCCTTCGTCGTCTTCTGCGCATTATCAGCGATATCGCGCTTTCATTTCGGCGCACGACGTACGCCTGCTATAAGACTATAATTACACTTAGAATGTCGGAAATAGCACGACGAGCACTTCCTTATCAGACGTCGATGGTGAACCCAGCGTATTCTTAGAAGGCAGCGTAGACAAGAATTTACCATATGGCACCTCAAATTTTGAGCTCGAATGGCCACTAACATCAATAGATCTTGAAACCGCCTAGCATGCTATGAGTGCTATCGCTGCCAGTGCCAAGTTGTACTTTATTTTTCGAGGGCGCAAATATACCCAATATAAAGTTTTGTGCCTGTTTCTGTCAGAGGGCACTTAATATATGACCGACTTCTTGGGTAAATATGGCGTGTACCTCTTTGAAGCGTTCGCACACGCATAAACCATGATGCTAGCTCTAGCAAGCAAAAGTGGCTTACAACGCATTTGATGAAAGGCACTCAAGCTATCCACAGAGGAAAGGTGCTGCTAAGGCTCCGCTGTTCGGGAGCGTTGATACGAATCGGTACTTGAGCTTGTGTGTCTATGAAGGCGCCTTAGACGCTGTGGCCAAGGATCGCTACCCGAGCGCTGAATGCTCACGAATAAAAACTAATGTGAAACTACTTGAACATGCATGACTAGCACTGTGACCACAGTGTCAGTTTTCAGCAGAACTATATTCCACGTACATTTTGAGACTCTCTAAACACCTATGTGGTTTTGAGCAGCGAGATTGTAGAGGTAAAAACAAAAAAACAAAAACGCCGACCAGTTGTGATATGCTTTTTTTTTATTGAGCATGTGGCAAGCAACTGGCGTGACAATCATACAGTATTTCAACCAGCTTTGATATTTTTTTCACGTTCGGCTGTCTGTGAAAATGGCCCCTCCGCTCTTCTGTGAACCCGAACTCATCAACAGTGCCTCATATGAATGTTCCGCCTTAATCAGCAAAGAAATGCGTCGTTGTATTGGCAGGCAATCCCAAACATCGCCAAGGAAAAGCTGGGCTACCTAACGCTGTGAAAGAATGTACTTTAGCTGCCACTTTTTCGCAGCACTCTAGAAACCACCTCCGAAATCACTTGTAAAGTAATTATAATAGAAAGGTGAAAGTGTTCCTTACACATGAACGAGATCGTCGTCTAACCACCACACCTAGTCTTACATCTAGCCAAAGTGATGTAACCGAAAACAATAACAATAATTTGCGAGTAGCAATCAATCCAATAGTTCTCAAGGAGCCTTCGAGTACAATGATTGGCCACCGACATATGATGTCCATAAGTCTATAATTAACAGACATTATTTTTCAGAAGTATAGCAGGTACTAAGCCCTGCGAGACAGTTTCGAGCTTTTCATCAATTGCAGCCATTGATAAACGTGCCCGAAGCGGACTTGTTCTGTGGCGAGGCGCACCCTGACGCATCCTGTCAGATCACATCAGATCACATGCTACACGCTTCCCCATATTATATACTTCGCGTGTTAAACGTTGCCAAGTTCACTTTCCAGTGGCGGCCTGTCTGGATCCAAAGATTCTTAGCGCCCTCTGCCGCACTGCCAGCTAGGTCAATATGGGCGGCCGTAAATAAACATTTTAAAGGGCCCCTAAACTACTTTGGGACTCCGAACGCTCTCAGCCTAAAGGCGAGAGGGGTTTTTAATCACCCTTGCTTTCTCCTGGGGCGCTTTCCCTTCCTATCCGCGCACATCTCTAAAAGGCACGTGGGCACTACGTCCGTATTGGACACCGCGTTAGCGCTCTCTAGTGTTTAAAAGCACCGTCACTATCCGCTTATCAGGACTAGTACTTGCAGAAATCTGTCATACCGGTATTTCCTTTAACTGGAGGCAAGTAAATCCTGGATTCAAAACCGTTTATTCCGTTATCCAGGTTTATAAAAACGAATATAGAAGGTACCATGTTTATTTAACCGTTTAGCCGGATATTGGGATATGCGAACGTAAATACTCGATACCACTAACTCATCATTCGAATATTTGATTTCTTCGCATGTACTGAGAAGTCATGTGAGAGTCAGTAACAGGTTGTAGCTCCTTAAAATACGTTGTTTGATAGACCGCTCAAAATGCGTCCATAATTATTTTATTTATTCTTCCGTGTATGCTTAATACGTCCCCAGGTATCGAAAAGACTGCAATTATTTTTTCTGCAAAGTCGTGTTTGTCCTTGGGCGTGAGTGAGTGAGTGAGTGAGTGAGTGAGTGAGTGAGTGAGTGAGTGAGTGAGTGAGTGAGTGAGTGAGTGAGTGAGTGAGTGAGTGAGTGAGTGAGTGAGTGAGTGTTCGTCCTTGGGCGTCCAATAAATATGTGGGGCGAAAATCTCTGAACTGTCCCACGAAGCTCGTATAAGGCACAATTCAAACAGCATATTGAAAATAAAGTGTTCCGAGGATTTCTCTGATGATTCCGGTTAACGATTTTACGCTAAAGTTGGCGATTAATTTGTTGGTGACCTCATCTATAGGCCAGTTCTTTTTTTTTATAAACTCGTGGTGCGGTTGTTAGTTGCGACGCGACCCTCGACACCAGGTTCTGCCTTCTGGTGATGGCTGTGGGGGCTGCAGGAGACGGTAGAAAATGGCTACGGTAGAAAACGGCAGAAAAAGACAGTAGAAAACGTGCAGCGTGTGTTCGCATGTTGTGTTTTTAAAGAGTTCTTGCCGCATCTACTCAGTGGGTTGTACAGAGGTTGCTCGGCGAGGCGGCACCAGCAACTCGCAAAAGAGGAAGCTGGTACGTCATGCAAGAGCCATGCGACGCACACAGAGACATGAGAGGGTCGTGTTTGTGTGGAGTGTATTCGCTGCACGAATTTCCCTCAACGCCTGAAAACCACCTTTAAATAGTGGTATAAAAATACTTCGTGCTTAGCGTATTTTTTTTCGGGTGGTGATTGGTGTTCCTGTCGTAAACCGCACATTGTGCCGCAGGCGGGCGGGCCGGCAATAACAGTGCCATTTACGGCCTTTCAGCATCATTATTTTGGGTCTGCTCAGTTCACGTTGGGGACGGAAAACCCATGGAGGTCAACAGTACCCAAAACTGCTTTTGAGCACGAAATAAAGGCAAGCAGAAAGCGCTCGGGTGCGCGGGCTGAGTTCGTTACTTGCATAGCGATTGTTACGTTATGTGAAATAAAGACGACTGCACGGAGCTTGACGGTTTTTATGTCCTTTGTTCTTCATGATGCGCATGAATGAACCGCATTCGAGCACTCGGGATGGCGAAACAAGGAAGCCCCAAATGACTAGCGTGCACAAAAACGGCTGTGCATGCGCCAAATCTCAACTTGATTTTTTTCCTTGTTTCAGCGTAATGTGTGGGTGCTTGAACTGCTAAATTGGGCGGCGCTCACACTCAGCTACACGAGAAGCATGTTCAGTCGTTTCTAATAAAGTGGGTGGCCACTTCAGCGACGTCGTACATGGGTACGCAATTTATTGTCTGTCGTCAGCTGATTGCGAGGAGAAAAATAAAGCAACTGTACTTGGCAACACACACTATTCATATGTGAAATGCTTCTGCTCATGCACGCTAATTAGTTATGTTGCCGAGTGCGTTCGTTGTCACTGTGATGCTGCTCATTTTTGGTTCATGTCAAAGTCTTACACAAGCACGTCGGCACTAGAGCTTTACCTGCGACTGCGTGCAGCGTGCGAAACATAAAAAAAATTAACTTTGTTGTACTCAAATCGGTCGTGATATGTTAAAGCATGCGACGATCAAGATGATAAACAGGGTAAATATATGGAGCATATTGTGTCGAGGTAGCGCGTGGCTTATGATACTATCCTTTAAGAACTGCGTTAGTATAGAATGTCGTGTAGTTTCTTTTATACAGTGCTCGAGTCCCCCAAAGATCTGCATAATTAAGCAGATCTAGCAAAAATAAAAAAAGGCTTTGCCAACTGTACGACATTGTAACTGCTGTGAAGCATGACGACACTAAGCTCCGTTGAAGCATATGGTGCCGTAGGGCGCTCTCACTAGATTAGCTCCGTCGTAAATGTCTGTCATCTGAAATGGGACCCCAAAAATTAACATTCACTTTAACATAGACCAAAGAGGGTGAAGGCGAAAGCCTCCGCGCTCAAGGGACATTCATTAAATTACTTGACATTCTCATTCAAATGCGTTGTTACTTCTTATTACTTGTTGTCTCCCACCAAATGTCGTTGTTTCGAGCACTTTAATTGACGCTATCCTAATTAATTGTGCCTTAAATAACATTGCCCTAATTAACACCAAAATTCGAGGGTTGAGGGCCTTCTTAAATTGTGACGCGAATGTTTTACTGTAGCTGTATCCTACACGTCTACAAGATTTGTGCGAACCGTTTCAGGGACCCTTTAATAAAAAATTCACCGAGGGTTGCGATATCCTAATGCGAAATTGAGCACAGCTGTATACGTGCTTTCATTTCGCGATATATTAGCTGGCGCGGACAATCTGGCTCGTGCGGCGCGTTGCAAACCAAGCGAAGTGTGGCGCAATGGCCTCGCTAATCGAGAGACCGCGAGAGGAAGCGCGTGGGCGCGATAGATAACCTCCGCTCATGCAGCTCTTTGTTTCCATACAGACGACGCGTGCTACTCTGGCGCAATCTCGTAGCCATCGCCGCAAAGCCCACTCGCCACGCGTGCGCGCCACAACGCTTCTCACGCTTTCTCCATACCCTCCTCCGCTTTCCTCCTCATGGTTCCGCTGCACCCTACTCCTCGCACTTTGTTCGCTCTCGCCGCTTTTTTCATCGCTCACTGCGCTCCGCGTTCGCTCTCATTTTTCGCTGTGCTCATTCGCTCGGTTATGCCGACACTCGCCGCGGGAAAGGGCGCCTAAGAGCAGCAATCTAAAAAGACACCGGCATTCAGACACAAGCCGGCTGCAGCGCTGTCAGTAGCCATCGCAGGCTACCGACAACCGCAAACGCGCTGTGGCCCGCTGCCGCTTGCCCTGTTCCCATAGTACCCTCACAATTGTGATCATAATAACAAACCATGGCGGCGGCCTACAGGAACTGAAGACTAGGGTTTATTAGCGACTGCAACTTGATGCTCGCCCCCAAGCGGCCACTGCGAGAACTAGCCTATCCAGGTTTAGCCTCCGATGCTCGCAGTGTCTGCAAGGGTTTCTTGTAGTTCTCAAATCATCGTGAGGCGCCGCGCACACTCGCGAACAAAAAAAGACATACACATGTCGAAAGATGAGTGCTGTGTATATAATGTGAACGTCGAGTGCCCCCCCCCCCCCATTTTTTGTCGAAGTCTAGCCAAACGTACCGAAGCTGCTGTGCAGAAATCGGCCGACATGCAGATAAGACAAGCCTTCATGGAGTACCAGAACGAATTATTTAAAAATCCAGCGTTATTGGAAAGTGGAAGGCCGTCACAATAATATAAAGCAACCAGAACGAAAGAACATTGGTCACGCATTCCTTCTTTCTTAGTGCTTCTTATACTTTACCTTTTTTCCTGTTTCCCACTAAGCGTTGGAAATTTTTAAAGAATTTCATGGATCCAACTAGCCCAACTTTCTCTATTAGCCAAAATGCAGTCGCGGGATTACTGTGGACCGTCGTCAGCAGGGGTGACCCCGAAACATTGTATTGTGATCATGTGACCGGAAACTCTTTCTGTCTTTACGTCTCCTCCGATGACAGCGCTCACAGCGACGGCGAGACGCCATAATCAAAAATGTGGAGTCTACGCAGTTACCTGGAGTTTTTCAGCACGGAAAAGTTAGCTCAGAACGGAGCCTAAACGGCGAACGGCTAAAACTGACTAATTATTTCCCCTAGAACGGTTTATAGCGCTCCAGAACTACTTGCCGATGACATAAGAACGCTGTTAGAGGAGCTTTAGCGCCACGCTAAATTTTGTTATCGCTCTCGACACTTAACCCTTCGGGCAAAGCTACCACTTCTTGCGTTCTATAATTCATTTGCGGTATATATTAAGCACAAGGCAGCTCGATGATACTAGTGTATGTTTTCCTATTTCCTCTTACCCTGGTGAGGATTAGTAGGCTCGGGAGACTCTCCAGGCCGTCATCTCGACCTTTCTCTTCAATAAAATCGTCTCCTCCGCTGTTCGACCAACAGAAGAAAAAACTTTATTGACCTTATTTTTGCATTAGCTACCTCCTTGAATAGTGGTAGACAGTCTGGCTCATTGATAAGTTCTCATGAAGGTCACACGTGTAGAATAAGTTACTCGAACACATTCGACACAGTCACATAATCTCATTGTTATATTCATCTCCTTCATGCAGTGCTGGGACCCGTGGAACCATCGGTGCTGGGCCCGGTGCTGACACATGAACATCTATCGGATACCCTCGACAATCGAGTGTTCCTCAGTGGCCCGTCTGAGCTGCACCATGCCGAAATGAGCAGCTGCTCGGTGACCATAGAGAATCTTTGGTGGATACGGCAGTTTCCGTAAGGAGTTCATCGTGTGTTTGTTTATTTTGCAGGGTCAAGGTCCAAACCCTAAATCTGAATACTTCATGAGCCATCGTTTCATGAAAATAGGTGAACTTAGGGCACAGAGTTGGGAAAAAGCACTTAGCTTAAAGAGAGCTGAGAACTTTTCGGTTCCCAGGAGCAGTCTAGCAGTGACGATCCGAAATGAGGTCCTACAAACGTAATGTGAGCCAACCAAGTGTGTGACGGAGATGAGAGAAGAAAACTTCCTATATCGCACTCCCGAGGAGAACTGGTGAACAAAAAGCGCGACATTACATTATAGCTAGTAATTAAAATGCTTAAAGGGACACTAAAGAGAAACAGGAAGTTCAGCTGGAATAAAAGCGGGACCTTAGGAATGCATGCACTTTTTGTTGGGTGCAAAAATATGAGTTATTAGCGGAGAAATTCGTAAACAAAGACCAAATATCTCTTCCTCAATTTCTCTCACCCCAGATTTGGCGCTGAAGCAGTGTCGTCACAGATTTCATTGCTCTCAGCGAATCAGAATGCGCCATGATACGTCACCGCTTGCGTAAACGGCCGAGGCGCTGGCTTGCATCATGGCTGCATGCATGGTCGCTGCGTTTGCGCTCGCCGCGATGGATACCGTTGCTGCCGCTGAACCTTGCAACGAAGAGCTCGCCAGGGAAGCAGGACTGCATTTCCGCGATATTCAGTTAAACGGAGCGCGAAACGATCCTCCGTGCTCGAGCGGTAGGTGTTTCCGCGTGCGATGGCGGTGAGCCGCCGGCCGCGCCGGCGGAAAGCATAGCTTCGTTTTAGTCGACGGAAGGCGAAGCGTCCGGTCCACCAGGCGACGATGTTCCCGACAGAACAAGCGTAGAAAGTTGCGCACGTACTCGGTATGGTTATTTCGTGGCTTTATTTATAGACATTCAGCAATCACCGAGCCGCCAGTTTGCTGCTGCAGGGACACCGGTAGGGGGTTTGATGAAGGCCGCATTGAGGGAGCAGCTGCTTGAGAAAGGACTGGCCTCTGGGGCACGCCAAGATATTTTCCGAGGGCAGGATTATACACATAATCCGAGGGCGAGAAATGCAGAGAGCACACCAGCTGTTTCTCTGGCTCTTTTGCCGTTTTATCATCGGCAGAGCACTGAGCCAATGCGAACGCCGGGAAGCCGGGGCTCACCGCGCGACACCACATGAAAGGGCACAATCGAGTCAACACTGCCGCTGCCCCTGAGCAAGCGCCTTGGGCCATTTATACAGCCTTCAACGCTACACACACGAGGCATTTTCTGGCTGTTTCCCGCGAAGTCGGTTTTTCGAACCACGCAACACGCAACCAAACACCGTAGAGCGGAACAGGCGCGCGCGACGATGCATTGACCAAAAACGAAACTACGAAACTATCACGACCGGATGTATCGCCATGCAATTTTTTCTTATTTATTTAATTTTGTGCTAAACTTGTACTTCCTCGCTTGAAACGGTTTAAAAAGTGGGCAAATGCTGTTTATGTACGTTTAAGGTGTATTTCATTTTGCGTTTTATTAACAGCGATAAATCGCTCTAGACCAATCGCGACCGGCCTGCATTTGTAATCTCCGACGTCACGAACGTGTAGTGCGGGAAATTCGAAGGGGCGTCAGCACCTATCCTTCAGTTTTTCGCTATTTTCTCGCTTATTAAATCTGTTTGCAGTAAGAATGGTATGGCTGTGATTGTGAAAGGTAATCTACCATTTAAGCTCAACTTCCGGTTTCTCTTTAGTGTCCTTGTAAGGGCAGATGCGGGTCAAAACATTGCATATATTATTTAAAAAACATTTTTGAGACATTGGTTGCAAATTTATGCAATAGTCACAATGCATCAAACATCGGCCTGGAGGAGGAAGGTCAGAAGTGTTAAGAATATAGACCAGAAATTAGGCACTATGTCTTTTTTTTTAGTCCTTATCGTGACTAGTTAACTACGACTGTGGGGCTCATTTTGGACAATAATATCAACGCATTTCTCAAACCAGAATAGTGCGAAAAATTATTTTATTCATGGCATAGTTGCTGTAGGGGCCTCATTTTTTCCCTTAGTGCTCAACTTATCAATCTCACCAACAAAGTATTGCCCAGCTGGTGAGTTTTACTGGTCGTCACCAGCTCATTTTCCAAATTTCACCAGCGCTCAGCCGAAATTTCCCGATGTTGTGGAGATCACCATTTTGTAACCATACTGTGATTCAACAAGGACCACAAAGGCTTAGAGGAAGTTTTACGGGAACTGGGCGTCCTTAAAACGTGGAAGTTAATTCGGTCTGAGGAATCAGGCTAACCAGGCATGGCCTCAAAGAATCTCTGGAAAATAGACAGCTGAAGCTAAAGCTAATCGCCACAATGCATCAAACATCGGCCTAGAGGAGGAAGGTCAGAAGTGTCAAGAATATAACCCAGAATTTAGATACAATGTCTAAGTTTTGCTTAGTCCTTATCGGGCGTATTTAACTGTGACTGCGGGGCTCATATTCGCCATTCAGGAAAGATTCGACACCATCTCAAATGAACCTGTTGCTGATAGAGTCATGTGAAATTTCAATCACTCTAGGAAAAATAGGTCAGGGCTGGTTTTCGGTAGTGAAACAACTGTCAAGGTTTCTGGCCGGCAAATATTCTACGATTCAAGAGTGCATTAGATCACCGAACGTTCTGGAGTTAAAGCCTGGCAAAGCTGTTCTACGGAAGAACTGCAAGCTGGTGGAACCTTTGAAGGTTCATGCTAAAGCCGGGCGAATTATTTTTTTCCTTTCATGAAGTGTAAGTATGTGCCGCTAACTTCGGTAGATGTTCAGCGTTCATTTTCTCCGCACAAACTAATACTCAGTGAAGAAACGGTCATCATGAAGCCCAAAATATTGGGGTAGTTCTTGTTTGTCACTGTATTTACAACTTTTTGCGTGGTGACTAGTCACACTAGACTTCAGATAAAGATTTTACCCTATGCAACTTGCGTCATATTGTTTTATTGAAAAAATAATTGATTCTAAAAAATTCTGTAACATCATAGTTTATTCTAAGATGCATAACGGAAGGTATACCCTTAGCCTAATCGTGCTTAATGGACAGTTTTGGTGCCTTTATATGCTCTAAATGGCATATTTGGGGCCAATTCTAGGAGCATAAAGCCCTAATCATCAGTGCCTAAATAACTGGGGTCTAGTTATGTAGGCACCGCCTTAGAACTAGCGGAATGTTGAAGTAATACGCTTTTCATCCAAGAACTTGTGTACATCGTGGCGAAATTTCATGCAGATTGTCGCTTTCGATTTGTCAAAAGCAGGTTTAGAAATTCCAACATCGTTTTTTTATTTTCAATTTAGGCTGTTTTTCCTGATTGTACACCAAAATTATTTTGCCTATTTTGACGTAGTTTCAGCCGAGTTTCGCGCGCATTAGCACGAGGATGTGTAAATAGAAATAGATAAGTTTCATTTTAACTTTTAGAATTGTGGCCGTGCGCGTTTTTAGAAATCACTCATCATTGTTCCCAATCATAGTATTCGGGAAAAACTACGTTTCCTGAATTACAAAGTTAGGAGAAAAGTATTTTTGAGGCTGATCGCACTCAATTTTTATAGGGAGGAATATTTGCTAATTTTAACACTCTCCTCTGGATGGTATCAAGCCGAACTTATAAAAAATCATACTTTTGTCCACGTTCATAGATCACAGAAACATAGCCTAATAAGAGATTAAAATACAAATATGACACGCAGGCCTCCCTGCCTGAGTTTCATGATAATGGTGCGCAGCACACAAGACTCAACTTATTGGAGACGCACAAAAGGCGAATACAAGTTGGAGGACGAAGCTTCGTAGTTTATCAATCGCTCTTGAAAACTAGCCCATGTTGGTGATTGTAGACTCTCCCTATGAACTCAATCTTACCAATAAATGTTTCCAGATCTCTCAACTTCTCTCTCGGTTTCATATGGAGGGTGGTTTGAAACATTGCCTTTTTGATATTTAAGCCTTCGGCTTCATTATGCCCCTAAACACCCATTTCATTTCATTTTATTACCTTAAGGACCCCTCTGGGGGGTGTTACACAGCGTGCACCACAGTGCATTTTTGATGCAACACTGTAACTAAACATGCACTTATCAACCAGGTTCATATTCCAACAATTTCAATGCACCGCAACGTAGCACACTAGCACAATTCCTTTTTTGGCAAGGATTGCAGGCTTCGCACTCAAAGCTATCTCCACATATTCTCTACATGTGATCAAACACTGACTTGAAAATAGCTAGTCAATGACAACTAAAGCCTCGGCCAGCCTGTAGTCGATGTCGGCTTTAGTCCTTATTAATAAATTCAATGCCTCTCAAAGAATGCATAACATATAAGCATTGCTAGTAATATCTGCACCGTGTCGCAAGTGTTAGGCTTTCAAATAACATTACACCGTGAAACTAGATTATTTAGAGCACCCATATAGTTATACACGTTTTAGGGTTTCGGGCAAGAAGTTGAGGACTTATGAACTGTTGTCACTGGAATATTTCTTTGTTCCTTTTTTAAACTCTTTCATCGTTGGGTGCGCATCCACCACTTAGGAGAAGAGTACTCGATTAGCAAATTAGTCAAAATATGCCAAAAGCCCTTTCAACATAGATAAAAGGAAGCGCGTGGATGGCTTAGCAGTTTGCAGGAACAAGTATTAATATGCCTGCATAAGAACGCATGGTATCTCAGCAATAGGCTGCAGAGTGACTTGCTTGTATATTTTCTCTTTGCCCAATGTGCCCTTAAATTTGCTCGATGGGCACAATGCAAGTAATCTGAGTTTCAGATGAAGAAATTATGTGTCGCTGTTAACTGCGAATGGAAACGCATGTCGCATTCTCAGGTACAATCACCCGGAGAACCTGCGTTTTCACGGAGCTGACATAGACGAGGCCATTCTCGCGGAGATGCATTTCCTGCGATCCAATGGTGGAGGAGCCTTGGTAGAAAATACTTGTCGCGGCATGGGACGCAATCTACCACTTATGCGCCGTGTGGCAAGGGAAACGGGCCTTCACATAATCGCTGGCACGGGTAAGTGAATCATGAGATACCAGCACTCAGCTGAGCTCATGTGTGAAATTCGACCTGTTCGCGGTACTCATTTTCCACCGCAGATTATCTAACGACATTCAGTGTAATAGTGTACACTGATTCTGTTGGGTAAATAACGCACGAATATGTTTACAAGTGTACCAGGCCCTGGTAAAAAAAATCAACAAACAAAGTACGCCGTATATCGTAACTGCTGTGCAAATGGCGCGCCTCTGCAGTACACACCAGAGGGCCCCAGCACTGGTTAACTACGCCCAAGAGTCTGCCGCCACGCCTCGTGCCACCGCTCGCGTGCCCTTCATTGTCGTCTTCCACCGCTGGCTCCGATTCCGCTCATCATGCCGGCGTTCCCTTACTACATATGATCGTGCTGGGTTAGCATAAGATAACAGTTGTTGCTGTAAGATAATGGATCTGAGGCATATGGGCATCACTAACTGGTGGCGCAAATAACGAGCAGACTAAATTACCAATACTTGCATAATTATATTTATATAGGTTCTGATATAGCACAGTTGTCATTCCGATATCGAAATGACCGCTGCATAAAAAATGATAATTACATCGCGCTCAGCTATGTGTCTGAGCTTAGCTATTTGCAAAGCCATGTGTCGTATGACGTAAGTGGATTCATAAAGATTGCAGAGCCCGTGTTGCCCAGCGATGCCCAAAGGCGCTCGTTCCTTTAAAGGCGTTGTTACAAACTGGCTTTTGACGTAAAACTTTCCCGCTGCAATAATTTGAAGTGATTCCACAGTCTGGTCTTGTGATGTGAAGCTTAAAAGGCCCCTCAACAGGTTTATTCGGAAATTTCTGATAAGAACTGGCACTTGTAAAGCGTCATCAGAAGAGCGTGCTACTGCAAGAATGTTAGTAAGGATTTATTCAGAGTGCAGATAAGCAGACGCAAATAAATTGTGGCAGGCAGTGGTGTGAGAAGGAGACCAAGCCTCCGGTACGACCGCCTCCCTCAGCCAGTGTCCACAAGCAAAAAATTGGAGGACGCTTCAGCTTCGCCTTTAAGAGTAAAACGCGATATCGTTATCGGGACACGTTCGCATCGCATCGTTCGCATACGGCAAGTAGGCTTCATTTACTGCAACACTGAACGTGGGAAAGCCAGCTTACAAAGACAAAGCTTACACCGATTCTTTTAAAGTTGGCTTCACTTTTAAACTGAAATACATTGCTGGAAAGAGGTTTTTCCAGGGGCAATATAAGTGGTCTGATATTAAAATGTGATGGCCCTAGCACCTTTTTTATTATATTAATAATTGTTTGCTATTGCCCCGACGCGCGCAGGTCTGGTAGAAATGCTGGAAAAGGGGTTTGCGTTTGAGATACCTCGTAGCAGAATTAGGTTTTCTCGTACATTCAAATTACAATCCGACGCCGATTGGTAAACAATTCGACGGCGAATGCGACGCCGAATGGTGAAGTCGTACTTCACCATTTTTCTGACGGATTTCACTGTGAGAAATTCAATTTTTGTTCACCAAAACCTTGCACCATGTGGAGGGCCTGCGTGGTCTGACGTGGTTGGATGATTTTTTCAGCCACCCTCGATCACACGCCGGTTGCCGACGCTGTATTTTCTGCGACACGGAGCCCTAAACGCTATCGCGTTAAAATTTTTACTTCCTTCTCCGATATTAGTTCAGGGCCTTCGTTACGGCTCCTGATTACTTCTGCCTCGCTTTTAATAGCTATTAGATCTATTCGGTACTTCAATAATTCTTAGTCTGCCGGTCTGGCAAACGAGAAACGTGGAGCGATCGCGAAAGGAGTGCAGACTCAAAATGTGGGCCAAGGCTGCATGTGGGCACTGCTCAATAAAAAAACAAAAACTTTGAAAATTTATTCTGAGCTGGACGGAATCAAAATCTCGTCAGACAGATTTTTCAAACAAATCAGTTCAACGCTATAGCACACTGCGCCGTGAATGGCCACTTGGAGGGAAGAAATAATTCTGTGTTGGCATGCAAGGGTTCGCCACGCATCTCAAAGCCCACGTTCAGCCATTGTCGGCGTGCCGCCAGATAGCGCAAGCGACGAACCTACTTGCAGTCATTGCCTCGGATGACGCGTTTTAGGGAACAAGCAC
This sequence comes from Dermacentor silvarum, assembly GCF_013339745.2. Taxonomy (NCBI): domain Eukaryota; kingdom Metazoa; phylum Arthropoda; class Arachnida; order Ixodida; family Ixodidae; genus Dermacentor; species Dermacentor silvarum. Next base: position 133,689,183 of record NC_051161.1, on the reverse strand, counting down.
TGTCGCTACAGTGCTTATTCGCATTAATGTAGACGTTTATCGTGACATGGAGTCTGCCGGATTTTTGTTTTTGCAGATTTTAACACGGTGGATTACCGGATGGGATTTTGTGCGCACAGCGGCTGTGCGTTTTAGGGCAATTACCAAAATTTTTCACGTTGCTACCTGTTACTGGGCTGCCCTGTGCGCGTGTCAAGCTCAAGCGACAGACCTGTGATGTAGTCGTCGCTGCGGCGCAATAGCTCCTCCAACAAAATGTGTGCACGCGCTTTCGCCCAAAATATGAGATGTTTTCGAGGCATACATTGGTGTTATTCCTGGCGAGGAACCCATTAACTTCCTGCGCTGTAGTTGATGCGTGTTTTCTAAGACTCCACATATGTGTATGTATTTCTTTGTATTAGTTCTTTGTAATCCACAGTTGCAGACGCTCAGTATTGCGATCTTTTTCCACCTATTTGGGAAGCTCTTGCATGGTGTTTGTGGAACTAAGCTACTTTAGCTCCCCCCGTCAGTTTATTCTTACAGACCGGAAACGCCGAAAATGAAGGGTCATATGAATGATGATGACAAGCCTTTATTAAAATATGGATGGCTCATCTGTCTATCGATGGTGATGAGGCTGGAAAATGAGAAGTCAACAGGGAATTTTCCCTGCGCTGAATGTCCAATTCCACAACAAGGCGCACAGCTCTTGCACGACACTGTCCGCCTCCGCTGCGAGATGATTCCATTCCTTGAAGCTGGTCAGTGGCGTCCGGTTATCTCGTCGAAGAGCTGCGTACGTGGCACAGACCCGCAGCAAGTACTTGAGCGGTTACGAAGTTACCTTTTTGGCACGCTGGGGTAATCCGTTCTCATATAAACGAAGTCCATGGTCCTCCTAACGATCAGTAGTGTAAAGCCTGTAGCTGTAGCATAATACTACGAGGCCTTAAGTGCCATCTAAAATGCGTCGCTGGGTCTTTTGTTATGAGGTATGCTTGTTCCTCCACACGGGTAGTGGATTCGCATATGCGCATTGTTGCGAAAAGACTAGAGACACCGCAGTAGCCAAGCGTCCTCAATTTATTGAGTCGTGACCTCTAGTACAGGTGCCTGGTGCTATTGCTCTATTTCATCTCAGCACGCACAGACAGCATCGTAGTTTCTAATTTGGAATATCAGTGTTGCATTGGCACCCAACTACGAGAAGGGAATCCGATCTGCTGATTTTCTAATTATGCGATGATATTGCTTGTTCCGAAATTGTTACGAAAATGATTACACCACAAAATATTGACATTACTCTTGATTTTCCATGTGACAACTTATTTTTCGCTTTCCTGCTCTTTGCTCTTGTTGTTTCTTCCTTTTTGAACAGCTACATTTTACTTCTGTGCCTAACCCCTGGCACGCACAAATTTAGGTCAACCCGAAATGGCTGTTATGTACTGACGATGCCTAAATGAATGGTGAATGATGATAACATGTTGGCGGTTGTGTCGGGACAAGCTGTGTCCATGAACGTGTTTTCTACACGAATTTTGTTGGTGCTGAAGTTTGTGATACTAGCCACGCGTTCCCAATACTTCCTCATTTAAAGTATTAGTTCAAGTTAGCTTAATGTAATTGATGATTTATTGCACATTGTTTGAGGGGGGGGGGGTCTTATCACTGCTTCCCTATCTCTCAGCTAGACTTAGGTATTAAAAATCACACGAACAGCATTCAAGATTCCTTGTGTTGCCCCCATGAGTAATCGAACCATAATTATCACCTTCTTTCACTCGTGTATTCCTACAACATCTTCAAATCCCTGCTATTCTTTAGTCACAGCACTGAAATATTCGATGTCGTTAACGCGGCATTCCGTCAGTATTTGCAGGATTTATCTATACATCATAAAAAATGACTGGTTTGCAGGCTACTACGTATCGGCCAACTATGACAGCTCCGTGCTGAAAAAGAGCGTGGAAGACCTTGAGCGGGAGTTCATCACCGACATCACCGAGGGCGCGGATGGGACAGACTCCCGGTGCGGTGTGCTCGGCGAGCTCGGCTGCACCTGGCCCCTGCACGGTGAGAACGATGTTCATGTTGCGCATGGTAATACAATTTGATGTGGCAGGCTAGTGTGTGGCATGTGGGTGCACACCATCCTTCTATAATTGTAAAGTAATTTAGCCGGCCTGATAAAAGACATGCGAACAGACATGCGATTACATCAGAGAAATATATTAGGCAAGCTTTCCGAAACGTCTTACTATACCGAACCAACATAGCCGACCTAGTGCTCGTACCAAACGCTTTCCGAAAGCTCGCATGGAACGCACAGAGAATATTGTTACACAAAAACGTATATTTACAAATATTTACAAAATAGGCGAGTAGCACAGGCGTAGCAGCAGCCAAGCCAAGATGGCGAGGAGCAACCTCTACTTCCTCTTCGGTGCCGGCCTAATTCTGACCTCTCCTTCGGTGCCGGTCTTCTTCTGTCTCGCGGCATTACAGCCCCCCCCTCCCCGGGCAAAAACACGCGCACCATCCGGGCAGGTCAGAGTTCAGCATCAGCGGACGGGTGATACGGCTTTAGCCGGGCAACATGAACTACGTCCGTCTTGACCGGCACAGAAGATAACATTGGCTGTGCTGGCGAAATATCATACGTCACATCGGTGACTTGGCGCAGAACGCGATAAGGACCATGGTAGCGTAGTAGAAGCTTCATGGAGAGCCCAATGTGTCGAGTTGGCGACCAGAGGAGCACTAAGGATCCAGGAGCGTAATATACATCCTTGTGATGGCAATCGTAACGGTTCTCCTGTGAAACCTGCGACATCTGAAGGCGGTCGCGCGCGATATGACGTGCAGCGTGCGCCCTTTCGATGGCATCTTGTGCGTACTCCGATGTCGTGGAGCGGCTGGTAGTAAAGTATCCATAGGTAGTGTCGGTTCCCGGCAAAAAAAGATAAAACGGTGAATAACCTGCCGTATCATGGCGTGATGAATTATAGGCAAATGTAACAAAGGGTAATGTAGCATCCCAATCTCGGTGGTCGGCGGAAACGTACATGGACAGCATGTCCGTTATGGTGCGATTCAGGCGTTCGGTGAGGCCGTCGTCTGAGGGTGACAGGCGGTGGTGACTTTGTGTTTCGTGGAACATGAGCGTAGAAGGTCATCGATGACACGGGACAAGAAGTTAGGTCCGCGATCGGTGAGCAGTTGACGCGGCGCTCCGTGATGCAGAATAACATCGTGAAGGAGGAAGCCAGAAATAACGGTAGCACAGCTGGTGGGAAGTGCCCGCGAATAGCGTAACGCGTGGCATAGTCTGTCGCGATAGCGACCCATTTGTTCCCTGATGCTGATGTAGGGAAAGGTCCCAGCAAATCGAGGCCGACGTGGAAGAACGTCTCTATGGGGACATCGATAGGCTGAAGAAGGCCGGCGGGAAGCGTTGGTGGTCTTTAATTGCGTCGCTGGCAAAATTCGCAGCGGCCAACATACTTCTGTACGGAGCGATAAGCCCAGGCCAAAAGAAACGACGCCGCACGCGATCATAACTGCCCGTTACACCAAGATGACCTGTTGTAGGTTCGTCGTGAAGCTGCTGGAGGACAGTAGTACGCATGTGGGGGGGGGGGGGGGCACCACAAGCAAGTGTTCAGGGCCTTCGGAGTATACCCTGTGGCGGTATAAAGTTCCATTATGTAAGGTAAACATCCGCAGTGAATCGTCAGGGGGCCCAGAACTGGGACGGTTGATGATGGAACGTAACGCCGGATCACGCCGCTGTTCATCGCCGAAATGAATTAACTGAGATATAGAAAGGACACACGCATCGGTGTCAGGGTTGGTGCTATCGGGTGGATCCACGGGATAACGGGACAGGCAGTCCGCGTCCTGATGTAATTGGCCAGACTTGTGGATGACGGAAAGCGAGTAGTCTTGTAATTGCAAAGCCCAGCGTCCGAGAGGGCCTGTAGGATCTTTGAGCGAGGAAAGCCAACAGAGCGCATGGTGGTCAATGACTACCGTGATGGGCGGCCAAAGAGGTACGGCCGAAATTTGGAGATTGCCCAAACAAGGGCAAGGCATTCACGCTCAGTAATTGAGTAATTGCGTTCTGGGGCAGAGAGCAGGCGGCTGGCGTACGCTATGACGCAGTCACGACCATGCTGGCACTGGGCAAGAACGGCTCCGATTCCGTATCCACTGGCATCCGTACGAACTTCCGTAGGAGCAGATGGGGCAAAGTGCGCCAACAGATGAGAAGTCGTCATGAGGCGGATAAGCGCAGAAAATGCACGAGCTTCTAGATCGCCCCAGACGAAAAGCGTATCTTTCTTGGGAAGGTCGGTGAGCGGACGGGCGATGTCAGCGAAATTTTTTAGAAAGCGACGAAACTATCGACACAAGCAAATGAAGGAGGGAACGTCTTTGGTTGAGCAAGGTGCAGGGATATGCTTAACGGCGCGGATTTTTTCTGGGTCAGGTCGGATTCCTACACATTAACTAGGTGGCCGAGCACTGTTATTTCGCGGCGACCGAAATGGCACTTGGAAGAGTTAAACTGAAGACCGGCACTGCGGAACACTTGGAGGATGGCGGACTGGCGCTGAATATGGCTGTAAAATGTCGTTGAGAAAACAATAACGTCATCTAGGTAACATAAGCAGGTCCACCATTTGAAGCCACGAAGGAGCGAATCCATCATGCGCTCAAATGTGGCTGGCGCATTGCATAGGCCGAAGGGCATAACTTCAAATTAGTATAACCCCTCAGGTGTCACAAAAGCGGTCTTCTCGCGGTCCATAGGACCTACGGCAACTGCCAATAGCCACACCGCAGGTCGATGGACGAAAAATAACTCGCTCCGTGGAGCCAATCGAGGGCATCATCTATGCGTGGCAACGGATATACGACCTTCTTATGATCTTGTTCAGGTGTCTGTAATCGACACAGAAACGCCAGGTGCCGTTTTTTTTCTTTACAAGCACAACTGGGGATGCCCATGGGCTAGACCAAGGTTCTATAATGTCTTTTGCAGCCATCTTGTCGACTTCTGTTAGAATAATCGCCCGTTCAGCAGCAGAAACACGATACGGACGGCGATGAATTGGGTTTGCGTCGCCTGTGTCGATTCAGTGCATGACAACCATTGTCTGGCCAAGTGGGCAGTTGTCGAAGTCAAAAACGCGTCGGTACGACGCTAACACACGGCAGAGACCATCAGCCTGCGCAGGTGAAAGGTCCGCGGCTATCATTTTGTTGAATTCACTGGTGGGCAAGCTGGTGGATCCTGCTGAGCACGTCGGACTCAAAGTCGCCTCAGATATTAGCGTCTATAATGACAGGCGTTGAGGGATGCCAACGTTGCAAGCGCAATTCCGGATGGTAGAACACGGGTGGATAAGCCAAAGTTGAGCACAGGCAGATGAGCTTCGTTGTTGACAAATTCGACAACCATGTGACGTAGGGTCACATTGTGTGCCAAGACAACGTCAGTAATAGGGGATGCAACGTAATCCCCGTCAGCGACAGCAGGAGAGGGCGTCAAAAGAACGTAAGTAGTGGATTGGGGCGGTAATCGCACGTACTCTGAAGAACACACTTGCGTAGGTTTTGCAGGAAGAGTCTCTGGGTCAGAAGGGAGTTCAAGTTGCAGGACACCGGTGCCGAAGTCGACGAGGGCTGAATGTGTCGACAAAAAGTCAATCGCCAAGATCACGCCATATGGGCACTGCTCAAGCACAAGAAACTGAGCGCTCGTCGTATGGCCAGATATAGTAACGCGGGCAGTACACGTTTCAACAACAGTAGGCGTGCTTCCATCGGCAACTCTCGCTGTACGTAGCACGGCGGGTGTCAGGACTTTCTTCAGCTTCTCACGAAGACTAGAGCTCATCACCGAGATTTGTGCACCAGTGTCAATAAGGGACGTAACACTAACACCGTCGAGTTGGACTTCGAGCAAATTAGAGCGGGTAGGAACAGTCAAACGAGGATTTCGAGGCCGGGTCGAGAATGCAGCGTCACCTCCGGGCGCTGTACTCGTTAGTTTTCCGATGCGTAGCGTCCAGAGTTGGCAGGCGACGGGAAACGACGGGCTTGCGGCGAAGGGAATCGGCGGGCTTGCGGCGAGCGAGATCGGCGATCGCGCGGCGATGGTGACGTGCTGTACACGTTGGTGCGAGTGTCGACGTAGGGCGTGTCAGTCGGTGGAGAGCGCGACGATGATGTACGGGAGTAGCCTTCAGGACGAGGGTGCCGGGTGCTCCAGCCAGTCGGTGACGTCTGACGCCTCCAGGAGTGTCCCGCCATATGCCCAACTCGAGAGCACGCAAAACATATTGGGCGATCATTCAGCGTCCTCCACTCAGCGGGATTGCGGTATCGCGAGTAAAAGGGCTGGTTCCGGGGCGCGACTGGTGGAACTGGTGGTGTGACTGGTGCGACCGGTGGCACGCGAACAGCGCACACAGAGGAGAGTCCCAAATTCGCGACCTCCTGTCGAACCAAGGCTTGAATCAATGAAACCATAGGCTGGTTGGGAGTCGAGACATCGGACACGAGAGGGGCTGGTGACATTGCTTCTAGTTCCCGACGAACGATCCGCGTCAAAGTGTTCGACACCGGCAATTGTAACGTAGGTAGTGGTTCCTCACATGATGACGATGCGGCAGTATTGGGGAGCCTGGTGAATTGCTGGGCGATACGGCGGGAGTTACCTTGTTCGAATCGCTGATACTCTGTCACAATAGCATCCACGGTGGCGCTATTCTTGAATACTAAGAGGTTGAATGCGTCATCGGCGATTACTTTGATTATGTGTCCGATCTTGTCCGCTTCGGAAATGTTACCGTCAACTTTACGACAAAGCGCTAGAATATCCTGAATATACAAAATGTATGATTTAGTAGATGACTGCGCACGGGAGCCAAGATCTTTTTTAGCGGCTGGTTGACAATCAAAGGGCTTGCCGAACAAGTCATTCACTTTTTCTTTGCAAACGTCCCAGCTGGTCAGATGGTGTTCATGAGTCTCGTACAAGACGCGCGCGGTTCCTTTCAGATAAAATATCACATTTGCCAGCATAAGCCTATCGGCCCATCTGTTCTGTTTGCTGACACGCTCATACCATGCAATCCAATCCTCGACGACCACGTTATCTGTGCCAGAGAAGGTGCCCGGATCTTGCGGAAGCGATAAGATGACAGACGGCGGGGACGGCTGCTGCCCGGTAGGTTCCGGTGCGGTGCGTGCTTCAGTGGCCATCACCGAGGGAGCAACGCGGCGACCACTTCGGAGCTCCGTGCTTGGGTGATGGAGATGAACAGGCAGTGTATCCAGCATCTCCACCAGAAAATGTTCCACAAAAACGTATATTTTACAAATATTTACAAAATAGGCGAGTAGCACAGGCGTAGCAGCAACCAGCCAAGATGGCGAGGAGCAACCTCTACTTCCTCTTCTTCGGTGCCGGCCTAATGCTGACCTCTGCTTCAGTGCCGGTCTTCTTCTTCTGTCTCGCGGCAATATTGAAGCGAAGAGTGGCATAAATTATACGCGGGCCAATAATTTCCTGTGCTTGTCCGACGTCCATCGTCTTGAGTACGATCGACAAATTGTATGGGGTAGAGCACATGCGGAATTTCGCATGTTTCTTTCACGCTCGCAAAGTGTTTTTGCGAGCGTGATAGAAGCCCGCGAATGCATGAAAAATTGCCGCGCTACTGGCCTCTCGAGGCACTTTGCGTGTATTCGCGGGCATCTTTCACGCTCTGAAAAACACTTTTATGTTGCACGCATTGAGCAACAGCAAGCTGTATTAGGAGTTTTTCATAGTGCTCTACAATTTTCTCATTGACACTTTTCATCTAATTATAATAATTGACAAGTAAATAATTAATTATGACTAATTATCTAATTAGGCGGAATGCAAAAAATAATCTGAGTATCTCTAAGCGACCGCAAACAGCATTACCTTGGTTCTGTTGAGCAAGGTGGCATTTGCATATATTTAAAGTTTGGCTAAAGTTACGTGGGACACCCTGTATATTGTTAATAAGGCACTGGCAGTTCTATACTCGTTAAAACGCTCGCTTAGATCCGCATCAATAGATAGTAAACGCTTAGCTTACCTGTCACTAGTTCGCTCTATACTGACTGAAGGAATAGTATGTTTGTTGGTTTCCCTTCCGTAAACAGTACCTAGCAAAATTGGAGAGCGTACAACGGAAAGCGATTAGATTTATTTTTAGTAAGTATCGCCATCTTGACTCCCCTACAGAACTATTAAGGTAAGCTGAACTTCCCACCATACAAAATTGAGCCCGACTACTTCGTCTTAAGTTTCTTTTCCTTCTTCTTAGTGGCAGTATGAAAATCAATGCGAGTGACTACTTACTACAGACAGATACACGTAGTTCTCGAACAAAACACACCAAGCACTTAACAGAATACAGATTTCACAACGACATATTCAGGTATTCCTTTTTTCCACATGCAATCTGTGAATGGAACCTGCTGCCTGATGACGTTGTCACGTGCACATCACTCGAAACTTTTATCGCCAGGTTGTCAAAAAAGCTTTGTAGCTACGATCTGCACGTAGGCGCGCTGCATCGTACAATGGCATGCTGAGGCACTTTTTAGTGTCTTCTTTTCTGCCCTGATATATATATATATATATATATATATATATATATATATATATAGGCGCAAGTTGGAATACGCTAGCGCAAGACAGGGGTAATTGGAGATCGCAGGGAGAGGCCTTCGTCCTGCAGTGGACATAAAATATAGGCTGATGATGATATATATATATATATATATATATATATATATATATATATATATATATATATATATATATATATATTGCTGCTTATGACTCCCCCAGTACCTGCTGTGTCTTATCTGTTGCGCAATGAACATCCAATATATATATATATATATACATTTTCTTTCCTTGTTCGTCTTTTGTGTGCTAAACTTTCCAACATGGCGTTTACTACTTTCCCCCCCTCCTATTATAGCATTTGTATACCGAATCTAGAGTGCATGTGTACTGCCTTGTTCAGCTAAACTTATCCATGTCCACGCCTACTTGAACAGTGTTCTCTTGAATATGTATTCTGTCCCTTTCCTGCAGCAGCCTCAAATGTGAGGCTAGCAGTATGTTCAAATAAATAAATAAACAAATGGATTTTTGGTAATGTTTGTTCACAGTATTACTCAAACTATAACTTCTAGTAAGCTGAAATTTCATTTGTCATTTCCACAGCGACAGACGCTGAGCACGCTGCACTGTTGGAAGAAGAAAAGAGGTTGAAGGCGGCGTCTCCACAGGCAGCAAAAGGCGCCGCAGGGTCGCCATTTCATGCTTACATCTCATTTCGATTACGGGAGAGCAAGCAATTTTTTTTCAGCGGGCAGACATGACGTGTTTTGGCGAGAAAACTGCTTGCATTAGAAAACATATTGCACCACCAGAGATGATGAGAGGCAGAACAAGGAATTTTGTGAAAACTTTGATTGCAGCGACATCTCTCCTTTAACCGATGTTGTTTATTTCAGATTTCCACTTTCCTGAAACCTCTTTCATTTGCAAATTATTATATGGTATTTTATGGCTTAATAGGGTAATTTTCTGCACTAAAAGGTGGACGCGCCACATTTTATAGACATCTGTGATTGTTTTTTTCAGTCACCCATTTCGGGCAAAGAAATACTGAAAACTTGCTCTGCTTGGTTGTTCGTGTACACAGAAAGAGTAAAGAGGGAGGAAAATCAGAGGAAAATGCAGGTGTTGAAATAGTGATCATTGTGCGAATTGTAAAATAATTCCTCGCAGAGTTCGAAGTTCGTGTGCTGCGCGCCGCCGCGTCGGTGCAGAAGTCTACTGGCTGTCCGGTCATCATCCACCCTGGACGGAATCCTCAGGCGCCAGCCGAGATCATGAGAATTTTCGCCGAGGCCGGGGGAAAGCTGCGCCACACTGTCATGTCCCACCTGGAAAGTGAGGCTACCCATCTTTCTCATACAGTTCCACATTAAATTTGGGATCGTTAAATATAGTGCAATGAGCTCTATTTTCGTTTTCTGAGGGACTGCGCGTTTGTAAGCGCGAGACCAAAGAGAAAGCACAATGCAATTGTCCCCTTCACAAGAAGGCGCTGGGCTGTATTTCACTATAATAAACTTGTAATTTTTAGTACTATTTTTCACATGCGAAAAAAATGAAACCTACGAGAGAACGTTGTTATGCAAGAGACCAATCGGAGAAGCCCGCACCACCCACTTCATCCGGTTAGCTATATTCACTGTGCTGGCTCGGCCCCATCGAAACCCTCTCCAATAGAGCGTGCTCCTCACATCTTATCAGCCAATTAGATAAAAAAACTTGAAGGACTCTTAAGCTTCTTCGCCTTTAAGAGTAGAACGCTATAGCGTTATGGGGACCCGTTCGCATCGCATCGTTCGCATACGGCAAGTAGGCTTCATTCACTGCAACGCTGAACGTGGGAAAGCCAGCTTACAAAGACCAAGCTTACACTGATCCGCTAAAAGTCGGCTTCACTTTTAAACTGAAATGCATTGCTGGAAAGACATTTTTCAGGGGCAATATAAGTGCTCTTATATTAAAATGTGAAGGCCCTAGCACGTTCTTATTATTTTATTAATTGTTTGCTATTACCCCGACGTGCGCAGGCCTGGTAGAAATGTTTTAGTTTCCTCGTAGCAGAATTAGGTCTTCTCGTGCATTCAAATTACAATCCGACGCCGATTGGTAAATAATCCGACGGCGAAATCGACGCCGAATGGTAAAGTCGTACTTTACCATTTTTCTGATGGATGTCACTGTGATAAATTCAATTTTTGTTCACCAAAACCTTGCACCACGTGGGAGACCTGCGCAGTCGATGTGGTTGGATGATTTTCTCCGCCACCCGCGATCACACGTCGGTTGCCGACACGGGATTTTCTGCGACGCGGGGCCCTAAACGCTATCGCGTTAAAACCGCTGAGTGTAGACAATTGTATTGGTTTTGAAAGCGAACAAAAGTGACCGCCTATAAACGAGGAGAGTGTTTGATTGGGTTGAGCAGACAACGCTGCGAGTCACCGCCCGATGCTTGCGTCGATGGCTACCTAAATGTGACGTCAGGAGTTTGGAATCAAAACAGTGTGGACTCAATTTACGTTATAGCGCCCAGTTTTGCAATCCTGTGCGCTACCTGTTCATAGGCGGCTTGCTTGTTTCGCAGAAGATATTGGGCACTAGGGTACAGAAATGACCCCCCCCCCCCCACTGGTGGGTCATAAGAAATGAGAACATCAAAACTGTATTTAACTGCTCTTTCTGCGCATGCATGAAGAACAGTGGTTGCGAGAGAGAAATGTGAGGACTTTTGGTCCTTGCGATCTGTATTCGCCTAGGTACTACGGGAGTGAACGGTGTTTGCAGTGTTCCTCCCTAGCCGAGCTGGCAGTCCAGAATCCGCGATTGGCGCGGCGAAGAAGTCACGCCCGAGGTGAATTTGTTGCATTTTATGGCGACGTTTGCATATTAAAATCTCATACGCGCAGGGGGATACGATTGCAAGTGATGTTTCTTCTTGGACGACATTAATGGCATAGTATTGCGTCATGGCATGCAATTATTAGTGCAGTTGAGCGTACTGCGCGCTTCAGGAGATTTGCGGGAACGGAAACAGTTTAAGGATTGAACTGTTTCTATTTTCCATTTAAAACTGAACGTCGCTATGTAATTTAACAGCCGCAGTTCGTTGCGAGAGCTGTACAGCAGCACAGGCAAAGATTATGCCGTGCCGATATACAGGATGTTCATTTTTAAGTTTTATGTAATTTTTAGAAATAGCCTCTGGCAGGTAGCATAATTCTTATCATTGAGCTGGGTTATTCGATGAGGCGGACATTAGTAGCACGAGAAATTGAGACACATATTCCACTAATAACAACAATCCACTAATTAACATCTTAGGTAATTTACGACACATATTGCAATTTACGAATTGTAGCCGGTGAGCTTGTCAGGCGTATCGCCTTGGAATGAATTTCCAGAATGACATCAGTTTGGAGATTTTTGCGCCATCAAACTCGCCGCGAAAATACACTTCTATTCCACTTACGTTTTTACCAAAATGCTGTTTTATACATTGAAGCACAAAAGTAACTGGAACGCCCATGCATTTCGTCCTACACTTTGGGAAATATTATCTTGGAACTGGTGTCATCCTGGAAATTTATTTCAAGTGAATACGTCTTGCAAGCTCACCGGCTACAGTTTGTAGATTGCAATATGGGTCGTATAGTAATTAACTAAGAAGTTCATTAGTCAATTTTTGTTTCTTAGTTGAATATGTTTCGATTTCTCATGCCACTAATGTCCGCATCTTCGAGTAACTGAGCTCAACGATAAGAATTAGGCTACCTGCCAAAAGCGATTTAAAAAAAATGTCACAGTTTCGCCCTAAGGGCGAAGCAATGAATGCGATAGCAACACAGCAATGTCATACGAAGTAAGCTGAGCGGCTTTGGTAGCAATATGAATTGTAGTAAACATGAGCTGATTAAGCAAGCAGGTGTGCTGCGTCGTAAGTATACCGACATGAAGAGAGACTCAATGACCACGAGAAGGCGCGTGTGAAACGGTGGTGTTGATGAGAAGCGCTGCCCGTGGGCAGCGCGGGCGAAGGGACACACCTGTAGCGCTGCACTGTCGATCCGGGCAGCATTGCATGTGTAGCGTGCGTTGGAAAATGTGGCCCGACTATTACTAACTGTGGTGTGAGCGCGCACAAACAAACATGAATAGATCACACTGAATGACTGCAGACAACGACTGTCAAAACGCTGGCAGCAAGCGCAGATACGCCGCAGCGGCCGAAGGTACGTGCGGTCTATCGCGCCAACGGAAACTGAGCGGCGAATGCACAGCGCATAATGGTCAGAGCCGTGTGGAGATAAGAGACGGTGCGAGCGAGCGACGAGCGCGGTTGTTGGCAGAGTAGAAATGCGCCCCCCCCCCCCCCGCTCCCTCCGGCGCTCGCTTCCCGCTTCCTTGCTTGCGCGTGGAAGATTGAGTGCGTTCGCTCTCCGTGACAGCGTGCGTCCCCGCACGCTTCCGCTCGGGCATACGGCGCGCGGCGAAGATTTTATCTATACGGAACCTCACGGCGACGGCGACGACGACGGCGACGCTGACGGCAGAAATCCGGTGGAAGTGTCCATATAATTGCTATCGCACTAAAATTCCATACAACTTACACATGAACACCCTGTATACGAAAACACTTGGATGAATTGAAACACATTTCCTACACTGTATGTGAAGTAAGAAAAGTGAACGTTGTCTTAAAATTTCCTAGCCGTAGACCCTGGTGAAAGCTGTGCAGCAACACTGATCGACTATGTGGTGGATTCGTAGTGATAAAGAAAAACCTATATAATTCCCGTAACGATCTTGCATACGGGGTGCGCAAGATTTGTGAAACAAGGGGTCAAATCTCCAAAGCCACGTCCGAAAAAGCTCTGAAGGGCTGCCAGCACCTTTATTAGACGTCTCTGTGCTTTTAATGTGACAGGACACGTGACGGCAGGTGCGCGGATGTATCACGCTACATCCCGTAACAGTGGCCCCTCTCCACTCTTCGTGTGCTTCACCTGAGTACATTGCGTGTGCTTGACCACGGTAACATTACTGCATTACCGCGAAGCTGACTGTAGGAAACCGGCATTGTGCAACGCAATAGAAAACACATACACGTTCAATAGCTCTTCGTCGGTCTTTACCCTTCTTTATTGAACGAAAAAGATAACATGCGCAAAGATTGATAAAACGTCTTGGAACCTGCGTTCAGTGCGTAAAAAATAGGAAACCATATTTATGAAGTTGTCCATGCTCCTGTAAAAAATTGTAATTCAATGGTGACCCTGTGGAGCTGCATCCGGCCCTATGGAAACAGAGCCAGCTCATCAGTCAGAAATTAGGAGCTGAACAGAACGTCTAATATTGATATTTCACCTCTGTGTTAGGGCCTAATTTGGTGTCTGCCAGCTACAGTGAGACTATACAGTGATATTATGTCTTAATCTGCAGCGCTTATGTGGTGAACAGGAGGGCAAAAGGTGAGAACGATACTTTGAGACAAATAACTTTTTTAATCCGTGTAGTGAAATCATGTTTATGATTGTTGTACTGTTAATAGCACTCACTTTCTTAAGTCTTAACTTTTACTGAAACCTACAGCTTCTGTTGGTGCAGGTGCTTCTTAAATGGAAACAACTTCCGATTTATCAAATGAAGGTGTCATTTTGTAGTTTTACAAGTTTTCCTTTGGTTTGAGTTTATTCTGAATCACGAAGAACTGGCTGGTGTATCAGAGTATGTCCTCCATGAGATTTAATGGTAAATTACACCTCGATATAGCTGACAAAATTCCAGCACGACAGGACACTAAACGCAGTTCCGTGCAAGCGAGCACTGCAAATTCAATTATTTTTACGAACACTTAGCTCTTTTACTTACAAGGCTAGGACTGCAAAGTGATTAAGCCGTCTGCTTGGGCAGCATTTTCTGGCACATGCTGTACGGTTTCAAGGCCTGTGAAAACAGTTGTAGAAACCAGTTGCAGAAAATAGGCCTTGAGAGATATTTCGGATGTGGCTGTTGTGATTGAGCCCTTGTCTCGCCCAGCTAGCGCGCTCCGTGTACAAGATTATAACAGGGATGAAGTACAAGTTCTGTAATTATACATGCACGCACGTGTCTGAGAATCAATAGAATATGTAGCACGTAGTCGATCAGTGTTGCTGTACAGCTTTCACAAGGATTTACGGCTAAGAAATTACATGACGACGTTAATTTTTTTTAATTTTACCATGCAGGGCCTAGATGGGTTTTAATTCGTCGAAATGTTTTTAAGTACATTGATACGGCGTAATGATTTGCCTATGTTGCTTTGCAGCTTGGCCAATGATCTACAGCTATTAAATTAAATGAAGATGTTCAGTTTTGTTAACTTGTCATGCAAAGTACAAATATCTGAATTTATAAACTGTTTTCATTGCCGCGAATCAGCTGAAGGATGCGGTAGGCTCCACTACACTAATAAAAATGTAGCGGCACGGCGTCATGGTGTCGTCCAAGAAGACAATTCAATTCATATCTTATTCCCCTACCACTATCAGATTTTCATATGCTACCGTCGCAACAGAATACAACAAACGCAACCGGAGCGTGACTTCTTCGCCGCGTTAGCCACGCAATCTGGACTGCCAGCTCGGCTAGGAATGAATGGAGCAAACAATGTCCTCCTCCGTAGTACCTAGGCGAAGACAAATCTCGATGGCCATAAGTTGCCACATTTTTCTCTTGCAACAACTGCTCCTCAGACATGCGCAGAAAGAGGTGTTAAATCCAATCTTGGTGTTCTCGTCCCAGGAGTGCGCTGCTGAAGCCCACCGCATTCGTGGATGGTTTAGTCTCCTGCACTTATATCAGTATACTGTGCTTTAGCTCCCTAAGAAGACCGACACGTATCACCGTGTAAACCAGTTGGGTATCCCTATATCTTGGTTACCAAGTGTCTTCACGGCAATTTTGATTCTGTGTATCGAATGCGGGCGCTCCAAAGCCGAGGTAGTGTGAATGCAAAAAATTTCACACTTGTCTGCCTTGTAACTCCTGATAAGCATGGGTTTGAGTTTGATGAAATGTACCCCACTACGGCAAAGCGAGCTGAGACATGACCACTCTTACTCAGATCGACAAACCTGCGGCCTCCAAACCTACTGCCCTGGGCGCCGAGGGAGTGGCTGAATTTAGCTCCGTTTGCGTCATGCGTGGCACGAGAACGGCACCATCTGTGCAACAGATACATGTGTGATGCGGCAATGGCTGTTGTACTTTACACAATGATACCAAAGTAAGGCGCATGGGTATCGCGGTTGCTGACACATAAGCCATTATAATGTACGCGTACTCTTACATGCGGTTTTAACGCGCTACCCGTGTACTGACAGATATATTCACGTCGTAATAAAGCCGAAAGCCAGATTATTTTGGCATCACTTTATTTATTTGCTGTGGACAGCAGTCTGAAAATCCCATAAAGTACGCGAACTACAAAAATTGATTCTTGCCTGGTGCCTGCATCGGCCAGTCGATGCCACTGTGGCTTCTCATTCGAGAATAAGATGGCAAGTCTCCAGCTGCATTGGTGCTTTGGCCACTGACTGTATTGGAGTGCCCCAGTGATACCTCTTTTTGTGCCAGATAGCTAACCTAAACCCGCACGAATAACATAACTTTTTAACTGCGTGTTAGCCTGAATCCTCCTGCACTTCACGAGGCATTCATTTACTTCCCAAGCTCTTGTCCGCTTCTATTAGTGGCTAGAAGCTTGAGCGGCACCCTCTGATATGTTACATCAGCCCGGGGACTCCGCTGCCATCTCCCGCGCCTTTGCTGCATGAAGACTACTTTGGTCGGAATGTGGTCGGTTGACCTGCCCTGCTCCAGTTCTTTGAATTTCGTTAGTCTGTGATAAAGTGTGTGGGATATTCTAGAACAGTTACCGCACATTCGTTACATGCCACTTTAACAAGCAAATGCGGGTGCTCGCTTGATATACGAGGGCGAGTGAAGAAGCTGCCTGACGGGCTATAGAGATTATTTCTATAGTGAATCGCCCCTCCAGCTTTCGCTAGCCATTAATATGTTCCGGTGTGCGTATGGCAAAGTTATCTTGCGAATTGATTTTATTTTGTGATTGTGACACCCACATTTTAGCTTTGCTGTTCTTTTTTTGACGCCAATCTGCAGCACCGGGCGTGTGCGCTGCCGCCTCTACGCTGTAATGAATTCAGTCTTTGCTTGTGTACTGCGAATCTCTCGTGATTTGTAGCACAGTCGGCTAGCCACACACACTATCTTGTCCCCTATTTATCACGCTCTTCTTCGTCAGTATAAAGTACTAACTCGTCAGCCATTCAGTATTTCTAAGAAACATTTTCATTTTGTTGCCACCCAGACCTTTCAGTAAGTTACAGAAGGCGTTGTAGACCGTTTATAAATGCAGCGGTCGCTGCGATGTGCTAATGTACTGTATTTCAGCAAAATATGCATTTTACCACAAGGTGAAGATAGATAAGCAGATGTGCTGGGCCATCATTATAGCCGAACTTGCAGAAATGCAAGATGCACCAAAGGTCACATTTATAGTGCAAGGGGTCCATAGATGAATCAGCTTACGAGATTTTAAAGGAACTTACATTAGTGTGGCAATTCAAATAGGGTCCCGTTGTAGAAAAGAGGGATCAAATTCTTTAGAAACTGTAAATGCGGCATATGTGAGCGAAGTTCATTGGAATTCACTGATCAGCCACGAAGGTAGGCACCAATCTGCTCGCTTCCAATCATGAAGAGAATGTCCAGTGCAACAAATTTGTTGTTCTTAGCAAGGCAATAACAACGTCGTATTTTCACAGGGACAATCTTGGACGCCGATGCTCTGGTCGAATTTGCGCAGTCGTATGGCTGCTACTGCGAGCATGACTTGTTCGGCTTGGAGACGTCGCACTACCAGCCAGCGCCTTCCTTCAGCATGCCTAGCGACGCTCAGAGGCTGGTGCAGCTTAAACGGCTCGTGGACGAGGGCTTCGCCGATCGAATTGTGGTCAGCCACGACATTCATACAAAGCATCGTCTGGTGAGTGTTTGGGCGAGAACATCATCGTCTGAAATACATCGTGATGAACCTTAGGAGCTTGCGTAACGTATTCTTGCGACAGTGCACTAAGTAGTATGCAAAAAGTTGAAACGTTCGTTTCCAGCCAATTTTTTTAAAGGTTGGCGACATTGTACAAAATTTTGCGTTGCGCAAGCTGCTAGTAGTTTTTGTTCTTTCTCAGCGAAGTTCTGCAACAGCTGAGCAGCATTTAGGATAGTAGGAAAGCTCGCGCAGGATGCTTTGTCTCATGTTTGTGTTGCAATATTCAACGGATTTCCTTTAAATAACTTAAATGTCTTACAAGAGACATGCATGGCTGTATGATACAATTACCACTCGCCATCTCAACCCCTCTCTCGGACATTCTATAGATATTGAAAGCCACTTGTCCCTATAGGATACATCTTAGATTGCTTGGTGGGGTGCTACATTCGATTTTATGTAGCCCATGCACAGAAGTTAGATATTACAGACGCATTTTACCGCTCTGGAATTATTTGTGCCATCTGTGCGTCAAGCCTTAACAACAGGTGATGCTCGATTATTGCTTCTTGGAGACCAGGGACAATTTTCTCCTGCTCTTTTATAAAAACGGACA
This sequence comes from Dermacentor silvarum, assembly GCF_013339745.2. Taxonomy (NCBI): domain Eukaryota; kingdom Metazoa; phylum Arthropoda; class Arachnida; order Ixodida; family Ixodidae; genus Dermacentor; species Dermacentor silvarum. The sequence goes on along the minus strand of NC_051161.1, from coordinate 133,670,838 downwards.
TTTCTCCAGCGGCTCGCGCGCCTGCATTAGAGTGAAAGATGTATTCCGAGCAAGAAAATGGCCATCAAGACCGAAAAATAATAAAGTCACGCATATAACCAGCATTTCTGTCTGCCAATTCAACTTAGAAGTCCAGGAAAAGTGACAGATCACAGGCGCCTAATATATTAAGCGTAGGGATGAATACATAAGGGTACCCTCTTTTTTCCCTATTAAGGAGATACTGTTGAAACATTTTGGTGAATGCTCAAACTTGCTGTCTTCGCATGAAGATAGCAACTCATCGCTTTCAGATGGTGTGTTTCCAGTTCAGTTTCCATACTTGCTATTCCTTAGATATTTGCGTGATGTCAGTGATAGCATGCTTTCGTCCTAATAAATATTAGGTTAAAGGGCAACAGCATCAGGTGTCTGCATGCAGAGAGCTGGGGACAGAGCAATCGCTATATTTCTCGGGGAATTAGCAGTGTGCTGACAATGACATCTTGCTTTTAGAGCTTACTAAGTAATACCTCGTTCATACGTTTTGGGGGGAAAAAACGCGTAAGAAAATGTACTTACCGGGAAAACGTACGATCCAAAGTAAATAAAAAATTTCACAGACTCAACTATTGTCGACATCTACGTAATGCGGATCGAGTCGTTGCGGCCGGAGACGTGTGACTCGCGTCGACCTGGTGGTGCTCCGGCGACCCGAGACTCGTTTTGTTCTTTTCACATTGCGTGGTGTTTTAAGAAGGCCACGGAAAACCGAAACGAAATAGAGCTGGTGTGCGACGCTGGATGCCGCCGAAACGAAATGTGAGGCCCACACCGCAACGCCTGCAGCATGGAAACGGCGGCGCGTCTCGGTTATCGCCTATTACAAGCGGGCACTACGCTTCCGACGGCACCACGCGCTGTGAAACAGATAGGCGAAGATGCTTATCGCGATAGGATTGTCGGTGACAGCGGAGAATGCAGCGTGCAACGGCGCCGGAGAAGATTTGCTGGTACCGAAATGAGAAAATGAATGCGCGCTGGCGTTTTTATGTCAGACGGGTGGGCCGGTTTTGCGGTGACGCTGCCGCGACGGGCAGCTATATATTGTTCTCGATCGCAGCGCGCCTCGCGCATTTTATTGTTCACACGACATCTAGCGGCCGGAAAACGTAGCATACGATCGCAGTTTTGCGACGTACTGAACGTTGGCGCCGAAAAAAAAAGTGTTTTACGTGAACGTATGAACCGGTAAAAAAGGACTGCAATGGGTCATTTTTTGTGTTCTTGATTGCAAAAGTTGGCGCCTCGAAAACGTACGTTACAACGTAACATGAACGTATCAATGAGCTTCTACTGTATATATTAGTCTGTTTCACAACACCTTAGCAGAATTGGCATATAAAGGACATGAATTTGTGATATGGAATGTAGTGCATACGAATATAGTATCGATCATTTTAAACAAAGGACGCCATATCAGAACTAGCGCACCCCTAAAACGTGTTGCAATATATTTACTAGGAACACATGATCAAATGTGCGGTCTACATGGTGAACAGAATAGCTTGATAAACTAATATCATGAGAAGGAAAGAACATCATCCACTTTTAAGTGGCATGACGCTAAAAGAAAACCCTCAGAGAAACTTATCGTGAAAGAAAGTGCACGCTAGAGTTTTCATCTTGTCCTCTCTACCATACTTGAGTAGCCAAACTCACTCGCAGGATGTTCTTTAGCAGGCAAGTCTTAGGTTGCATAACTGAGTAGTGATTTCGGCAAGGTGTAAAAATTCTGTTATAATGGCGGCTACAGCACTGCGCAAAAGGAGGGTCAAAACATCGAAAAATGTAACGAGGACACAGTGCGTTAGAAGCGCTGTGTCCATTCTCCCCCCCCCCCCCCTCCCCCTGTTTTGCGTAGTCCGCTGCCCGCCATTATGACCTTAAATTGCACTGAAACATGGTGGATCAAATGTGGGGTGTCTGAACGACGCACGCTCGCGAATCGGTTTATTCGTTGCTCGTAGTTTTCCCTTCTCTTGCTAGAATGCAACAGGATGGTGCGCATTATTTTCCAGGGCGAAAGCATGGAACTCTATAGAGCAATCGCCGCGAGCGTGCATTGAAATGCGGTAAAGTTCCGACAAAACGTAACTATTGCGTTTAAACAACCACGGTAATACGTGCTATTCATGTTAAACGCAAATTTGTTACTTTTCTTGCCTGATGGCTTACTCGGAAGTTACAAATAAATATCTCATGGGGGTAAGACGCTACGGTTTCGAAGTACTTCAGTACGGCTTTACGGTAGTACGCGTGACGATGCAAAGAAAGGCAGTTTCCGAGCGATCCGTGGTCCCTCAAGAAAACTCGCTCTTCGAATTGAACTTCTCAATGCTATGTAGATCATGCTAATGCATTTTTTTACTGGGAAACATTTTGTCACGCTGAAGTGGGAGAGTGCATGCTGACAGTATAGCTCTACGCCAGGTATATACTAATATTATTATTGGCACAGTTTGTCCGAAATGCATGCACTGCAGGAATGAAGCAGGAACTGCTCCTTTATTCAAGTTTTGCACAAAAGGGGAAGGATCGCAGCTTGTAGAGCGCAGCGCAATTTGTACGTAGTTTACATACATGGTAACCACGTAAGTTACTAAAGATCTGAGATAATGTAGCTTAGGGTTACTTGCAAGTTACGGTATTCTAATTTTTTACTGACGCCGAGTAATTTCCACTTTGTCTATCGGATTATGATGTAGCGCTATGAGGCGAAAAGATAGAAAGCATGTACACGACTGTAGAGACATTTTCCAACGCGACAGATAATATCTGCATAGTGCGCGCGATACCTAGAATAACGCTGCAACAATTGTTTGTATAGAGAACGATGTGCAAGGAAGCAAGCAAAATACTGCGCTGCAAAATAATACTCACAAATTAGGCTTCTCGTACATCCAATAGATATGTGTGCGTGGAAACTGACCGCAAAATACATCTCTATCACTGCCTGAACGATGACGCATAATCAAGGCGACGGTGCCGTACATTTCATATAACACGCAACACCTCCACCTGAACACGCAAAGGAAAAATTTTGCTAAATCCAACGACTAAGACGTACGATGCTAGTTGACTGCAATGCAAATCAAGATGCAAGAGAGAGTTGGGTTGCCCGGGGTTCTCTAGTTGCTTATTCAGTTTTTCTTCCCGAATGCACGGGCAACAGTAAAGACAGAATGGTCAATTGACTATTCTTTCTTTACTGTTGCCCATGTTAGAGCTAGTACTGCCAGACAAAAAAGTAAGATCGCTCGTTGTAAGGGCGATTGCAGCAAAATACGTGAGCACAGGGCCTCGCGCCGCTAGCAGACAACAGAAAATTATGTCCCTTAACACTGAAGCGCTCCTGCCGCCAGACAAAGGAAACGCGAACACAGCCGCTGTCAGCCCGCTCGGCAGACAGACGGCGCTGCTGAGACACCTGTCTATGACCACTGAAGTCGCCCCTCAAGTGACACCTGCACAACCGTAACCAAGAATGCAACAGCAGGGTGCGTTCGCGAAGCAAACACCTGCCGACGCAGCATTTCTATTTAGTGTTTCTGAAGAGTTCGGCTCGTACACTTTCAGGGGCGATCTCGGCATTTATATTGTTCTTATTAAGAAAAGAAAATATGCGCTAATACGCAGCCCCGATGATTCTGTAGCTAGTATTTTATCTTGTGGCTATAATAGGCGAGCTCGAAAGCGATTTTCTAGACCTCCGGCAGCAATATCAAAATATCAATTTCACATTCACCTCCTTTTTTGCGACTTGTTGATGACTGTGTACTTGCCAAAATACCAGTTTTATTGGAAATACAACAAAGGTTCAAAGCAATTACTAGGCACTTGAGATCATCAACTGTGATTGAGCAAGGCATGTATCTGGAGCCAACGTTACTACAGGAAGTTGCCCTTCGTCAGGGCAACAACTATCGTCACGCAGTCCCGTGATCCAAACATTGGCTTCTGTGAAATTGACCATAGGTTTTTTATGCATTTTGTCTTCACAATGTTCCACATTTTCTTCCAGATGAAATACGGCGGCCATGGCTACTCCCACATCTTGCTTAACGTGGTGCCAGCCATGCTTCGACGAGGTTTCTCGGCCGACGTTGTGCGTGCCATCACGCAGACCAACCCGCAGACCTGGCTCACTTTCTGGTGACACAAAACGTTTCATTTGTCATCACGAGAGGCTGTGCAAACGAGAGAACTTGTTTAATTTTTTCAGGTCCTTATGGCTCAAAATAAACGTCATTTCCTCGTGTGGTGGCGTCACCAGTATTTGACTTACGGAGGGGATCGCGGGTCCCTCATTTTCATATTTAGTTCGCATGCGGGTTAAAGGCTGCAGAGACACACCAACATGCGCATGCGCGTCTATCCCTATTCGTGTTATAAAGAAGTAAAGCACCATGCACTTGTCCTCTCCATTCTTGTGCTGTTGCCGCTCTCCCAGTTATATCACTGTACATTACGCTGCCTTGGAAAACATCCTTGCTGCAGCACTGCCACATAACGCTGCCAACAAAACTTGGACGTCACTGGAGTTCCTGCCATCGAATAAAACACCATAATCTTTTGCATCCCCTTATTTCATTAGCCATGCAGGACAACACTGGCTCGCTGGTGCCTTCGCCTCAGTTCATCTTTGCACTGGAGTCTCGAGCTAGCTCCCAAGTTCGTCATCGCTACCAATGACGCATACGTTTTACGCAAGTACTCCATTTACAGACGGGTAAGAGTTCTTAGGTGGGAATACACCAACTTGACCAATGTGATAAACAACATCGCTGATGTGGCCGAACTATGGCAAATTCATTCCCATTTTTGTGACATTAGGGGACATAGTGACATTGGGACTGCTACAACGCTACCGGTTACAGACATGGATTGGTCCAAAAATTGTCCACCAAACCACTAAGTAGTCCAAGAGCGGAGGAGCATTTGCCATTTACATTGAAGAAGTAGCCAACTTCTTAAAAGTTCCTGTCTAAATATTCTAATAAATACCCCGAAAAAGCCACTGTTTAGAAACGCAACGAAAAATTCTAGATGAAATAATTTAAAACGAGAGCTATCATCATCGTCTTCATCAACGCCGTCATCAGCCTCTCGCAGCGATGCAGAATTGCCCTTTTCTTTCGCCAGCTGATACTGTCTGTGTCTGCAATTTTTTTATGTTTGTCAAATTGGTACTGTGGAACTCCCTTTGCCCCTCTAATGGCAACTAGAATATTAGCTACCCCCACTTCCACCTCTGATCCATACCGCTGCCTTCCCATCTCTTAACATTTCGGCTATCATTTTTCCGTTTCATCCCTCAATACACACTCCTGTGTTTGTCTCATCACAGCTTCTGCCTCATATGTTCCTACCCGTACAACGTAATGATTGTAGAATTTTGTTTTCATGAATAGTGGCCTGCTTCTGGTCATTACTTGTTAATGCCTAACTTATGCTCTCCAACCCAGTTTTCTCCTATTCAAATTTACTTCTCATGATCATTGTCTCCTGTAAATAAGTAGAATAGATTAGCGTGCTCTTGGCAGATTCTAGGGGCTGATTCCAATCAGAAATTCTTCTTTTTTGTTCTTCTGCACATTATTCTTCATACATACTCATAAACTACATGGACTAAGGTGTTTACTCATTTATTTGGTGCTGATAATCACCATAATTGCTGAACGGGATGACGGAATCTGCAAATCGCAGGTTGTTTAAATGCTCCTTGCTGATGCTCACTCCAATTCATAGTCTTGCAATTTTAATACCGTTTTAACCGTGGAGTGAGCAGCATGGCGGGATATTGTCTATTTTCAAAACTTCTTTCTTAATGGGTATTTTTCGTTTTTATTTGAAGGATTATGGCAGCTGCGGAGTATTCTTTGATATGTGCTAAGATGTATGATTATCGCACGCCTCGACTGCGCAAAGCCTCTATGACCTGCTGGTATCTCTATGAAACAACCAAACCCCTTTTCGTAATGGTAATGCACAATTTTCATATAGAGTGGTTTGTTGCCTCTGAAAATTCCTCCAATACCTGGCTGATATCATGACTACCACTTATTGATGCGAATGTGTCAAATGGCACATTGATCTAAATAGCCGGCGGTGTCTGTAGCAGCGAAACTTCCGATTGGCTGCGACGCCAGGTTACGAGCGTGCCTCGCGCGCTCATGACGTTTGCTCGCGCTTGCTTTCTCGGGCCTCAACGGAGGAGAGCGGGCGAAAGGGAACATAGCTGCCGCGGTATTGCATGAGAGTAGAGGACATCGCCGCGACGTCAGGCTCGCTCTCGGAATCCTGTATTATGCGCGCTTTCCTTGTCCGCGCAAGCTCTCGCGTGCGCTCTAACTTCACCTCGGTAAGGCCAAATCAAAACGCGCCAAGCGTCATAATGGGTTCGCTTTCCCGCGAGGAGTTCATATCTCGAACGACCGCTCTGCGGCGTTCAAATGGACAATAATGCATTCACATAAACAACTTATAAGAAGTGCTTGCGTGTCCTCGTACTATCTTTTTTTTTTTTTTTTTTGCTGAATAGCCCTTCCTGAAGCCAGCGCGTTCTCTGCGTTGATTGAAGTTAAGCGTTGACGTGATTCTGTCGGAAATTACTTTGCTGAACTGAAATCAGACATGTATGCATATTGTATAGCTCGATTTACAGACAACATAGTGTAGGTGCTCTTGCTCACAGATTGCGGACAACCCCTAGCAAGCCGTGAAGATTACTCTAATCTCGGCTGAGATGTGGGATTACATCTCAGACAGAGAGGTTTACCTCCTGAGTAGGAAGAACTTGTGACCTCGATTAGGAATACCACGGCAAAATGAACAGTCACGACGACAACTACAGACAATATTCTTTCCCGTAAATTTGTTCGGCGACTGCGAAACATGGCTTGAAACATTTCGACAAATCTCCGCCTTCAACCACTAGAACTCCGAGGAAGAGTTTAGACATCTTGGAAGATGCCAAGAGGACTTCGTTCTGAAAGCAAGAGTCAGGTCTATCACCGCAGGGTCTGTTTTGCAGCAGCTTCCTGAAGAATTGGAGAAATTTTTAGCACGGGAGAGGAGCGTAGTTGCCACATGGGAACGTCATTATTTCCGCGGTGAAATGACCGATCCGTGCCGCCATGCTGATCCTGAACGTCCGTTTCCTGAGGAGTAATGTGAAGCAAGAGGTTTTCGCCGAAGTGGTACTGAACTCAATAAAGGGTGTCTGAGAGATTCTTTCGGACGCTTTGCCGATTCAGAAGGCGCTTGAGAAGTGGGTCAGGATATATATGCGTCGTGCGCTGCCGGTAAACTACTGAATCACTGGGCAATGACGACCTGCTTGAGACCATCAGAAAATCATGCACATGGAGCTACATTGGATGCTCAAAAGGGCGCTGCCTTAAAAACCATCAACTGTGACATGTAACGACAACTACCCTGTCCTCCTCCTCCCTATCTCGGGTGTTACCCCTTCGTGCTCTCTCCTAGGTACCTTACTCACTCCTCGACCGTGGTGCCACCTACTGCGTAGCAGTGCAGTAGACGACTTTCCGCCGAGAGAATGTGCGCACGGCCAGGCGGTGGCGTTGCAAGCGTTCGCACAAGCAAGCTACCTCCGATTAACTTCATTTATAGCATACAACTTCCATCGCCAGAAATGTATATTCAAAGTGAAGATCTAATGGTTTTTCTTTCCGCAAAGAATGTATCTAAAACGACGTCTAATGCTTGCTGACGATGACTCCTAGCGCATCGTGCTCGCTACAATTAGGTATGCAACTGTTCTGTCGGTGTCGCAAGATAACGTTTCGAATAGTCGCAAATGGTTGCAAATGCCAATTTCAGAATTGAGCGCTGCAATTTCAACTAGCAGTAAGCCCTGTTGGACAAGCTAGATGATCCGCGCCATCCTTGGCAGGTGAATTGGCGACGCCTATCGGCTATGAAGCACAATGGCTGGAAGGAGACATGGACAGTCGGCACTCGGATGGTACAGTAGTGTATCTTAGCTGCAGTATCGGCGACATGCCAGCCTTCGTGCAGGCTTGCCAATCAATTAGAACGCGTAAAGGCCCGGAAGATGCGCGCATACACTATTATGTCTATAATTTTGTATATTATGGCTATAATGCAACAAAAGGGGACAAAACAGGTTTGGCCGATCATTGAGTCAAAATTTTGCATGCATAATTAGGACTTATTTTCTCAGTGTTCGACTAGACAGAACGCAGTGACAGCATTTCAATGCCTAACAAAAACGAGAATAGTGAACTTCTGTGGAGAAAATCATCTATACAGTCTGTCATGGTGGTGGTTGATAACGACGTGATAATTTAGTACGCGTTAGCCCATTACCCTTCAGAAACCACACACTCATTTTCAGGAACCAACCTGTGCCTTTAATAATTTAGGACGTGAAATTGCAAAACAATTCCACGCGGGAGTGGCGGCGGGGAGAGGAGGTGGCGGGGCAGCTCGGGCGAGGAGGTGGCGATCCGTTGCTAGGCAACGCATTGAATTATCGTTCGGCGAGGTCTTACGGCTCGCGGCACAAATTACGGCCAGCTTAAACAGCTCCGCTGTTAAAATAAATATATTCGTAAGGTTTTACGTGTCATAACCGCGATCTATTGCTGATGCGCGCCGTAGTCGGGTCCCGACTCGGGAATTAAGTTAAAGAGCCCTGGTTCTCTAACGTGCACTGAAATCCAAGTACATGTGTATTACAGCATTTCTCCCACATCGAAATGCGGCTGCCGAGGCCGAGGCAACGATACTTGCGATGATGATGATTATAATTTATTGGCGTTCCAATTGGAACGGGGCTGCGACAAATAGTCACTAAGCCTGCTTGATTTGATCAGGTATGCCGGGTATGTTTTTTCTTCTAGCATTTCTTGTACACATCTCCATATTCTTTTTTTTTTCTTCCACAAAGCTTCTTTATAAGAGTTAAGCTCTTAGGCGCCCGTTACCGCCTGGGAACGTCGGCGTCATCGGCGGCGTCGTAAACGAGCGAAGGACCACAGCGAAAGATTAAAGCGAACGCGGAGCGCAGCGGGGAATGAAAAACGCGAGGAGGAAAGCGGAGAGGAGGGTGCAGCGAAACCATGATGCGGAAAGCGTAATAGAGTATGGCGAAAGCGTGAGAAGAAAAGCGTAGTGCGACGACGATGGCTACGAATTGGCGCCAGAGTAGCGCGCGTTTTCTGGTAGGTCTGTCGGCGGCGGCTGCTGTGAATTGCGCCCACGCGTCACCCACGCGTTGGCTCTCTCGAACTCCCGATTAGCGAGGCAGCCGCTCCACACTTCGCTCCGCTTGAACGTGCCGCACGCGACAGATTGTCCGCGCCAGCCAATATGTCGCGAAATTAAAACACGTATCGAGCTGCGCGCAAATTCGGAAGTATCGTAATCGTCGGTGAATATTTTACCTACTTCTATCTGTATATGCCTACAACGGATCCGGTCAAATCAATCTCTTCCCTGCTTTTTTGCACCAATACTCTAAACGTATATTTCTATTATTAGCTTCCAATTCGCTGCCTCGGTTTCTCTAGCTTTCTTTATGATGACTTCTGGTTGTCTATTTCCACTTTCAATTACCCTGTACTTGGTTACCAACTTTCTCCATCTCTTCCTCCATTCTGTGTCCATGCTTATCAGGTACAGATACTTGTGCACTGAGCTATGCATCTATTTATTTTGATCCATGTTACTCAGTCTTTCTTCAGAACTAATTTTCGTCTGCGCTTATCTGGCTTCAAAAGAGGCCCAACTCATGTCGTCCTGCACTGCCTCATTTGTGGTTTTACCGTGGGCTATCAAAGCCAACCGGCCTACCGATCAGTGGTTAACTTCCAACCCCGACAAGATAGCCCATTTTAAGCACAGAATAGCATTTTCCAACGTTAGTGCGCGTGCCAATACTGCATTCCAGATTCCATGCACCACTTCCTACTTATTGTGGCCCCACAGTGGTGTATGTTTCATTATAGCTGCATTCCGCTTCCACTTTATTTTTACATTATCTTGGTGGGTGCTTGAGTAAGTCTTTTCTTCGTTTATGCATACGCCGAGGTATTTATATTGCTTGAGTATGGGTATGACTTGCTGTTGAATTGACACCATGTAATTACTCGTCCCTTCAATAAAGATCACAATACCCGATTTCTCAGTGCTAAACTTAAGGCCTATATTTTGTCGCTGCGTTGCCAAATATGTTCGCACGTGTCTGTAAATCTCTTGCATTGTCCTCTAGTAGCGCTATGTCGTCCGCATACATCAGCCCAGGGACCTTCTGCTGCACCAATTTTCCATTAGGCATGTAGTATAAATCAAACCCTAGTCCGCTGTTTTAAAGTCATCTTTCTACGCCTTTAACACAAAGTGTGAGCAACAATGGAGACAGGTGACATCCTTGCTTCAGTCCTTTGTGAAGTCCTACCAGTTCATTACATTTTTTTACGTTCCCATACGACTTGTACTCGGTTGTCTCTATATTTTGCCTTAGCAGCTTGGCGAAATCGTCATTTATGGCCTTTGTACGTAAGACTATACCATAGCAATGCCCTGTCTACGTTGTTATAGGCTCCTTTATTGTCTACAAATGCTACCGATAAAGGTATATTTTGAGCTACTGGAATCTCTATGCACTGAGTTAGTACGGACATATCATCCTCTAAGCGTCTGCCTGTGGGCCGTTGCCAGAGGGGGGGGGGGGGGGAGGAGGAGGATGGTTCTCTAGCAGAGCTCCCGCCACCCTGCCGCTCACAGAAACGTGTCAACAGCTGCTTACCATGTGCAAGACTGAGCAGATCTTTCCATGCCCATGTCCTACGGCGCTGAGTACTTCGGCCGAACATCTTTTTTATTTTTGTCTCTGAGTAAGGCTGTTGTATTTTTATTATTGAAATCTATTGAGACGAATTGTTCGAATAAAAATATTGTTACGAGACTGCGCGCAATGGGACAAAGATGACGTTGACGATTGCGATGAAGAAGACGACGATTGAAGAGATTGTCTTTCCGCCATCTTGGCAGTGCTACAGCTCGCTGTATATAATTTGTAACTATATTTTCATTTATACTGTTTCCCGTGGCATTTTGGTGGAGGTGCTGGGGTGCTACTCAAGACGGAACGCCGCAGCGGACGTGTCCTGGCGAGTTCCACCATGACAACAGGCGGGGATTTTGCGTGAACCACAACAAGCGTTCGTTCTGTTTCCCGTGGCATTTTGGTGGAGGTGCTCCCCATCGTCCTGAGGCCGCTCCACTAAGGGGTCGCGACACCCCCACATGTTCGACTACTCAAGACGGAACGCCTACGCCCCGATCGCAGCCCGCCATGCCGTCATACCAGCATCCGCCCAGTACAACGCGACCTCTTACATGGATGGGACCTGCCCCAGTGCGATGGCGTACTTCCGACAACCGGCCGATATGCTTTGCGACGTGTTATGGTTATCGCGCTCAGCCGCCTAACGCCGCATCATCTGTGACAAGCCAGTTCAACCGTCTGTTCGGCTATGTAACCGACTTCGCACCCGCGAGTTCCACCACGCCGTCGCTCAGTGACAACAGAGGAAAACTAATCGTTGCGGGGATGAAAGTTTGCGTGAACCACAACACGCCGCCTACTTCGGAAAGTCACCGCCAGCAGTAAAGGCCAGGACCGACTGATCTTCGACCCACTAGAAAGGGCTGGAGAGCATGACCCACTCTGGCGTTCGTATCCTTCGCTACAAGACGAATTGTCCGAATAAAAATATTGTTACGAGACTGCGCACAATGGGACAAAGATGACGTTGACGATTGGGGTGAAGAAGACGACGATTGAAGAGATTGTCTTTCCGCCATCTTGGCAATATATAATAAGCTCGCTGTATATAATTTGTAACTATATTTTCATTTATACCGTTTCCCGTGGCATTTTTGTGGAGGTGCTGGGGTACTACTCAAGACGGAACTCCGCAGCGGACGTGTCCTGGCGAGTTCCACCATGACAACAGGCGGGGATATTGCGTCAACCACAACACCGGCACCCCAGCCAGTGATCTTGATCCAAACCCGCGACCCAGGCTCTTTTCGCGCCACCGACAACGTCGACACTGATGACTGGATTGGGAATTACGAGCGCGTCGCAACGAACAATCGGTGGGACCCGACAGTGACACTCGCTAATGTCTGTTTCTGCCTCAGTGGGACAGCGCGCGTCTGGTTTGATACTCACGAAACGGAGCTGACCAGCTGGGATCTATGTAAGCAGAAGCTTCGTGACCTATTTGGCAAACGAATTGGCCGCCAGAGCACCGCTTCGAAAGATCTCTCCTGTCGCGCCCAATCTCCCACGGAGTCTTACGTGTCGTACATCCTTGACACTATCGCCCTTTGCCGCCGAGTTGATTCCACCATGACCGAGGCGGACAAAGTAAGTCACGTCCTGAAAGGCATTGCTGATGATGCTTTAAACTTGCTGGTCTTTAAGGACTGCTCGACCGTTGAATACTTTATCAAGAAATAACGGCGTTTTGAAGCACTGAAGAGTCGCCACATCGCCCAACAATTCATGCGGCTTCGAAACACGGCCGCTACATCGTCCTGCGCGGACGTTCAGCCGCCCAATCAGCAACCGACCACCGATAGCCTTGTCCGCATCGTGCGTCGTGAAATTCAGGCGGCGTCGCCACCTTCCTATTTCGCACGCCCTTCCGACGATTCCCGACCGAGAGTTTCTTTAATCCAAGCCGTCGTGAGGGAAGAGCTGGCTAACGCAGGACTCCAGGCTGTTGCCTCCCATCCTCACCGTCGGGTCATATATGTTCTTCCGCCTTACAGAAATGCAGCAACGTTGCGCCGCTATCGTGATCCGGCCCAGTGGAGAACCCAGGACGATAAGCCCATATGTTTTCATTGCCACGACGTTGGACATATTTCCCATCACTGCCGGTATCGCCAACCTTCCTCCCCTCGCTCATTTTGTGACATTAGCCGCGACGACAATCGGCCCCTTCAGTTTCCCGCCCGCAACAACTCACCGCTCCGAGACGCTCCTGTACCAACCCGCAGCTCCAGCCGTTCACCTTCTCCGCACGATCGTCGTTCCCGGTCCCCTCTGCCCCGCCGCTATTCATCGCCGCACCCCTCTGGCCGCTCTTCCCTGGAAAACTGAGGAATGCAGCTCCCGGAGGTGACGCTGCACGCACGAGAACCAACTTGCCGTAGAAGTGGATGGCCTACCCGCTACGGCCCTTATCGACACCGGTGCACATATTTGTATCATGAGCGCTGATCTCCGTGAACGCTTACACAAAGTGCTAATACCTCCAGAGTTCCGCGTTGTGCGTGTCGCTGACGGCAGAACTCCGGCCGTGCTTGGAATGTGCACCGCATGCGTGAGCGTCGCTGGCCGCCACACTTCCGTGTTGTTTCACGTTTTTTGCCACTGCCCTCATGACGTAATCCTTGGGCTCGATTTCTTGACTGACCACTCCGCTGTAATTAACGGCTCGGCCTGTGTCGTTGAACTAGACTTCCCCGCTTCACTAGACGCTCCTGATGTAGTCCAGAGCCAGCTCTCTTGTGCCGAGTTTGTTCGTTTGCCGCCCCAAGCACTCACCTGTATTGTCGCTGTACCTTGCCCCAGTGTACCATATGGCGACTATGTGGTTATTCCGTCTACCAGTGTCCTTATAATAGTATAATAATACACTATTAAGAACATTCATCTCAAAATTAAAAAAATATAAAACAAATAATAATATCGTACTTAAACAGTCACATAATTTACATACTGCGATTTTTACTGAAAATAATTACTGAAGTTATGTGCTTTCCTCAAATAGTGAAAGCATTCAGCAAGTGTCCCCCCCCCCCCCTCCCCGAAAAAAATTTCGGGCCACGGGCCTGGTCTGCCTGGCTGAAACCATTCTGTAGTTCCCCCAGCAAATCATTTTTCTTCACCCATTTTGCCAATTCTAATTTTATGGCTTGCAGTGCCATTCTATATATAACTGATATTACTGTAAGCTGGCCTATACGAGCTCGTCTTATCCTTATTAGATTTGCCTTTGCAGATAAGGTTCAGCTTGCTTTCACACCATCCAAACAGAATTTTCTTCGTTCTAATCACTTGCTCTATGTCAATAGTCAGGACTGCCTTGCTCTTTGGACAGAATATTTTGATTAGCTGTATTGGGATTTCATCTGGTCCTGCTGCCGTATTATTAGGGATATTTTTTTCCTTTTTTCCAGTAAGAACTTTCTATCCTAAATTTCGATCTCTCAGGTTTCTGTGTTGTTGCTGGATCTGCCTGAATTTGAGCTACGCTTTATTTCGTTGCATACCTTATCGCTAATAACGTCTGTGATGTACCGCAGCACATCATCTCCTTCGCAGATGTTACCGTCTTCATCCTTTAAAGCAGTTTGCGAATTTTTTGCTGGAGTTCCGAGTGCTCTTATATGGTTCCATAATTTTTTTGGCGCCTTTGTCTCTTTTGCTAATGTTATGCACCCAACGTTCACTTGTGCGCTTAATTTTCTCTTGCACGAGCTCCCTCGCCACCCTTTTCTTTTTCCGGTATGTGTTCCATCTGTGGTGGATCAGGAAAAAAATGCTGTTGTTGTTACCTCCACACATGGCTCATACGCACAGGGTAGATTGTCCACATTAGGTTGTTTGAAGTGCGCGTCTAACAAGATACCAAAGGGGGGTAAAAGCAAACATTTAACACGAAGCAATAGTCAACTCAATGCCAACATAAATTTTGAGAGAGCTTATTCATAAATTTAGGAAAAAAGAAAATGAAGTGAAGTGTCCCACCGTCGGGACCCTAGCAGTGAAGCCTTCCTGACGCTTCAATGAACTTGTGGATAGATGTAATTATTGACCCATGGTTTGTGCCTACTTGACAAGCACTAAACGACAAAATGTTTAGTGTCGTAAGCTGCTAACCCCAGCTTAGTTGTAGCAAATATGGGGAACATTCTGCGAAGGGAGGAGAAGCGGCGGCAAGAAAAAAAGAAATAATTCCGTCATGGTGACTTCTACAAACTCGTATGTCGAGCTATCAAGCCATCTAGGTGTATAGGACAGAGCGAAGAAAAACGTGCCTCAAGTGCTTTCGCGATATTGTCTAGTGAATCTGCCGCTTCTTTGGGGGATAGTACAGCGGAATGTTATCTTGCGGACTGTTGGAAAGATTTTTGCTCCGTAGAAACCTAAAAAGTGCGGTTCTTCTTTCGGGTTTGGATAAAGATGAATACAGTCTGTTTTTTGTTCATCCTTAGCTGTTGCCGCAGTTTCTTTATATACTGGTGCATAGAATTTATGGTAAATCCAATTTTTCGGGGAATGATTATGTTTGAGACTTTTCCACGCTGCTTTTCTTCGCTTATAAGCCCGTGTACATGCTTCATTTCACCAAGCTGAGCTTTATGGCGAGCTCCCGGACATAACCGTAAACTCAGCGGACTCAATCGAAGAACTTAAGAGCGATACCACCGAGTCAGCCCTCCGCTGTTCATAAAGGGTGCTCAATGGTGGTACCCCTGTATTTATAGCTGACTTCAAAGTTTTATAATTAATGAACCGTTCTTGCCGTACAATAGGAGCCTGACGTGAACGCATAATCTCAAATGTAATGGGTCGCTATACTTGTTCCATTGTCAAAGGTGTCCCACGATGAAATAGCCATCTGAGCGGAAGAGAAGGTCAGGTCTAATGCAGGTGAGGGTCGCCTACGTAGAAAAGTAATTTTACCTCAATTGCAACATTGAAAATTGTTACCATTGACCTAATTACACAGCCTCTTTCCACAAACATCCGTTTTCATTCTCCGAGATGTATGATGGGAATTAAATATCCTGCAAGGAGCATTGCATTGTAACAATTTTGGCACAACGAGTCCAGGTGATCAGTGCACTTGACTCCGTTCCGGAAGTACATATTAACCACTGAAAACGCAGCGCAACCAGGCCGTAAAAATCTAATCCTAAAATTTCGCAGTCTGAACACAGATGTTAAAAAGTGACAGTTACTTTATGACACATTTTTGATTAAAATAATGCTAGCAACCCACCGCCTCTACCTGGGCGATCTAAAAGAAATGTTCAGACATTATTAATAGTAAATATGTGATGTGACGAAAGCCATGATTCTTGATGTAAAATACCATCTGCAATTAGCTTCTGTACTAGATAAAGAAGGTCAAGGTAACCGGAGGATATAGTCTCAATTTCATTGAAGAACTTTAACTGATACTATGGCGATCCCATAGAATGGATGATTCCACGGCAGAACGCAACGCATCCTGCTCGTGGTGTTCACTGTTGTTTCCTTTTTTTCGGCCGCGATTTATGAGAATTAGTGGGAGAAAGCGGGGAATTTTACGTCAATTGCTGATGGTTCCAAGCCTCATGCGTCCAAATGAGTGGCTAGGTGCCGCAGTTGTTGATAGTGGAGAACACACTGAGGTATCAGACCCAACCTGTGCCTGACTGTCAAAGTTCGATTTGTTTGAATGTTGTGCGGAAATACTAGCTGAAGTGGGTTAAGCAGCAGCAGAGTGCGATTGGAGGAGGCTGTTGAATATGGCAGTTAGCATCTCAATTATACCTTCGCAAAAAGTATTAAAAAGTCGCTCCATAACTATTCGCATTGCCTTGTCAATGGCTGCGGCTACATGCAATGGCTGCGGCTAACCATGTCGGAGTTGCAAGAGCATGCAAGGCTGCGATCAGTCAACTTAACGATATTAAAATTGAGCGAGCTTCGACAAGGTCAGTGCTTTTGGCTTTAAAGAGAATAAATTACAGACAATTGTAATAATTGTGTGACCATGTTTGCGAGCTTTTATTACAAACAAACAGAAAAACAGTTTATTTTCCTGACTTAGAACTTCCTACAAAGCCCCGGTAACTGGGTATGCGTGTTTTACAAAATTAAAGATACCGCCTTCATCATTAACAACACTCTCCTGCTGTGAGCGCGCATCTCCTCCTTTAACCCGGCCATTGCTGCGCATGGCTGTCCATGTGGCTGTGACCAAAAATGCCTCTGCGCGCCCTATCTTGGAGGTAACTTGCGCAGGGTGCAAAGCTCATTGCAAACCGAGATGGCTGTCGGCTTCGTGTGCGCTGTCTCTCCGCGAGCATAGTGATGGAGCTCGCATAATCTCAGTTTTCCAACACACGTCGAGCGAGAGACAGCAGGTAGCGTTGGCTCCACTTTGCCTGCGCCCTGCATCACGCCAGCACTGCGAGAACGAGTGTTCGCGGCTTACTGAGATAAACCTGTTGGTGTGTGCCTGTGTGCGCTTGACGTCATAAGCTTGGTATCTTTATTAGCAAGATACAGTTCGTGGCAATTATGCGGTACGATAAAACAATGAACTTTTCTGCAGTTTTCTAATCCGTCAGTATCCATCCTTCGCTTCCCACGCGAAATTGCCGGTTTTTCTTTTTTTTTTCTTCAGCTGAAACATTGTAAACAAGCGTTGTTGCATTTCAGCCCTTGAATTGTGCTAGCCAGAAATGGGAGCTGAAATTGTAATCTTTTACCGGTGGTACAGGGAATTAGGAACTTGTTTGCAAGTACACCTTAGACTTTGTTAAGTAGCCCATGCCGACCCTACACCAAAGAAGTTGATCATTTCTGTTCTGTAGCGAACTTTTGTAATTTTGATGCTCCGAAACTATTTTCGAGCAATTGGGGTAGCAATCGTGCGTAAGAACCCACTAAAGCACAAAGAAATCCTACCCGAACTAGAGTGCTACATCTTGCGTCTGTTTCCTCAATGCTGCTATGTAGTCTCCTGCACAGAGCTAGTTTATGAAGTTAAACTCATTATTGTGCGTTGTGTGCGGAAGCGTAACCGAATAAAGTGGAAGCCCAGCAAACGTTCAGGGTGGTCGTTTCAAGTCCTTTTGAATTTGAAACAATTGACGCACTCTAGAAATTTTCATTTCAACCTTCATTTATTCATTACGAAATTACTTCGCCGTACTTGTACCTCCTACTTAAGATGATCATTTGGAAACATATTTAGGAACATGACGTCGAGATGATGCTGTAGCGCCCGCAGACGCTGCTAAGCGGGGATGCTAAGGTCGGCGCTCTCGGCTGGCGCCTTGGGGCCGGCTGCGAATGACGAGAAAAATAAGTTGGGCAGCGCGTGCCAGCGGCGCAAGCACGGCACGCGCAAGTCCATATTGAAAGCCTGCTGAGCTGGTCCTCTTGTTCTGGCGCTCCGCTGCGACCGCTCGGTTCCCGACAATGCTATGAGTGGAATTACTACCGGCGGTCTTTTCTTTTTCTTTTTAAACTTGTGGTCGTGTCAGCCCACCTGAGTTCCTTGCTAATATGTCATTTTCGGGCTTCAGAATTTCGTCAGAAAGCTCGACGCCATCGCTCCAATGCAAGGCAACTTGGGTCTTGATGCGTTATGTTGTTATCAAATTCTTTCATTACATTGCTTACTTCATTTGTCCCGTCGCCCGCACCTGCTGTTCTAAAGTGCTCAAGTTCCCAGAATGATTGTAGCAGCTTGTCCGACTCGATTGCCTAGGTTTTCAGGATGCAAACTGTCATGCGCGTTGTTGCTGGTTGTGATGTCAAGCAGGTAGTTCGTCCTTGAACGATCCAACCCCGCTTAGAATTCATCGCAGTCAGCGATTCCTTGTCCACAAACCCTGAAACCTCACCTGACAATACTCTCCACATTCGGTCTGAGATAATGAGCACCCTGATACTCCTTCACGTGATGACAGATGCATGTACCAGTTCATAGGCTAAGCTCTAACTGATTTCTTGATTGAGGCAACCAATGATACTGCAGGTTCAGTTTCCTCGATGTCCTGGCAGATGTGTGAAATATCAATGGCGCTAAGCACAACCTCCATGTCAGAAAACTGACTCCGTAAGTGCAGCTACACTATTCGTGGTTTTTAGGCCTCCTGGTCTAAAGTGCTGGCGAATGTGTTGAAGGCTATTTGTGTAGATCCAACACATTTTAGGTCCAGGTGTCTTGACAGATCCTTGCTAACAAAGGTTCGTTGGCTGCCGCCACTGAAGACGCCTCGCACGTAAGGACAGGCGTTGCCATTGACTGCAAGAAGCGCTGGATTCGTCGTTACTACCTCGCCGTCTCTTTCAAACCTGCAAACGATCGTACTTGCGCTGTCGTTCTTGACACCTTGGAGCTAGTTGTGTGCAATCGTCTGTGGTTCACACATACTTGAGGCATGACGAGCTTTGCACTTCAAGCAAAAGATACTCCCTCTGCAGTGGTGGGCCAGGTGAGCTTTGATTGCACACGGGACGCATTGTTTATTGTTGGATAGCACTTGCTTATTCTGCGTAAGGGACATATCAGTAGGCCACGGTTCTGTCGTCTGCTGCCCTGACGTGCAGAACGCACACATATGCTTGCACCTTAGCGAATGCTAGGTAGCATTCGTCACGAGAACAGAAGAAATAGGCTTCCAGTTGCGTACGGAAGATGGCTGACTTGACGCAAGCTGAAAACCGCTGTCACGTGAACTGCTATCTCTGTAACACCTCTTCTACAGGCTCTCGAGTTCGACAGAAAGCAGCTTGAGTAGACTCTAATCCCGAAGAAGAGACTGCGCGCGTGCTGTGTCACTCTCGCATAGCATCCATTAAAAGGACGTCATCTTCGCCCCCAGGAAATAAGAATTTTCAAGCTAAATGATTAGAGCGTTCTCTACGCAACAAACTGGCCAAAATGTTGTTTCTTTTAAATATTTTGGAATCATTTTCGACCTGCACCTATAGTAGCAACAGGCGATCCCTAATGTGTAGTCTGTGGCGTATGGCAGTTTTGTGCTAATTTAGGCAAGGCAATATTCTCCCAACTCCGTGCGTCGGTTGGCTGCATTACTTTGCATTTGACCACACTTGTTATTATCAAGACTGTTGCTGTTGTAAAATGATTGATCGGTTGCAAATTAGCAGGGAAAGGTCACGGAACCATTGCTGGCAAACATCCTTATCATAATTTCTTCTATTAAAGCAGCACTGGCGTTCGTCAGGTTCCTTGACCATCTTTATCATCTGCCTTGGTGCCGTCAGCTACATCTTGTGCTGTGAAGTGCATACATAGAGCTAGATTCAGAGGAGGTATATAGTTCCGTCGCACACGTTCACTACACATGATGCATATATATAGGAACCACAATTCATATAAGTACTCACTAGAAAGCCTATCCGAAAGCTTGCAGCTTCGAAGCAATACTTTTATTCGTGCCCAAAACAGCAAATTACGTAAATCACAGCAATCAAATCTTAACAAGTTGAGACTCAGGCTATTATGTCCCAATTTTTAATTCAATTAACACTAACGCTCGAACTTCATGACTGTTTAACCCAATCAAACGCATTTGCTCATAATGCGCGTCAAGTGATCCATCGTGCGTTATCTTGTCGCCAGGGTGATCCACACTACATGCTACAAGCACTACTGCCATATAAGGACAAAAAAGCTACAGCAGACATACCTTTGGCAGGTTACCAAGGACACATATTTGCGCCACTACCACAAGCTATTTAGTCAAGTCGGTAGATTTTTTTATTGATTTATTTAAAAATACCCTACAGGCCCCTAGAGGGATTGTGTAAGAGGGGGGGGGGACTGCAATGAAAGATGACTTATACAATAATTAGAATACACATGAGAATACATATGCAAAAAATATCGGGTAAGAAATGCGCTAATATGCAGTAAAGTAGTGTTAGAATATGTACAAAGAACAAACCGAACGCTTTTGAAAGTGACAGCTCATTCAACTACAAAATTTCACACAGCAAAACATAATCAATAGAATTACAGAGCGACCAAGACATAATTAGAATATAGAACAGTATTTAAGACGTAGTTGCACATTAATAACGGGATAGCATTCACAAAATATTAAGTTCAGTTATGTGGAGTTTGAAAAATGCGTTGTAAGAAGAAGACGAAAGTTTTACTGGTCCCTCTCAAAATCTATGGCGCTAGGAAGGTCGTTCCAAACACGAATGGCTCTTGGAAGAGCGGAGTAATTAAATGAATTAGTGTTTCCCTAGATGCGCATGAAATTGGACCTATTGTACAACCACTGTGACCTGTAATGAGGAGTTTCAAGAGGCAGAACTGATGGTGCTGTGTTATGGAGGTATTTATGAAATAAGAATAGCAGGGGTATATCACGACAATCATGCAAGGGCTGTAGTGAGAGGTCGAGTTTAATTTGTGTAATGCTTTTAGTGTAGTCATAAGAACGTGAGATAAAAAGCGCGGCCTTATTCTGAATAGATTCGAGTTTTTCAATGAAATACTTTTGATGGGGAGACTAGACGGATGGATCGTATTCAAGCTGATGTCGAACAAATGTTAGGTAAACCAGTTTACGAATATCTTTTGTAGAATTAGGTAACCTGTGGCGTAAGTACCCTAATGATCTCGAAGAACTGGCGCATATGCATGCAATGTGCGCTGACCACAAAAGAGTCGAAGTTAGGTTCACACCAAGAAAATTATATTGAGTATCATGCAAAATAGTGGTGTTATGATAAATGTGCTCCTGTCAGCCACTTTATCTGTCAACGAAAAGCAAATGACGGTGGCGACCACGACGCCACGGTCTTCTTTTCCAACAGCGGTGAGTCATCACCTCGACAGCAAGCACCAACAGAGCCAGGCTGTTTCCAATAGCATAAACAGCAGCGTAATCGCTGAACGGAACCACGACTGACAGGAGACTTCTCCTGCTGTTAGGCGAAGGGCGGCCACCCAAGGCTCGCGTCACAAGGCCTGACTCCTCCAGTGCCAGAAGTAGCCGTCGGTGCTGGTGCCTGCAGTCAGAAAGTTCAATCAACATTCATCCGCCGTAGAAACAGTACAGATAGCAGGTGAAAGTAATATACTAATGCGACGACAATTACATGGTCACTCGAAGGGCGTTGACGCCCTAGCACTGCCACGGTATCAAGGTTTGGCTGCAAAAAAAAAAAAAATCGCCGCATATCCACGACGTGAATGATGATGAGTGGGCGAAGCACCAGGGGATCATTCGGGTAAACCAGAGCTACGGACGAAAGAGAAAGAGAGCGCGCGTCGGGAACGAATGCTCTTGTGCACCGCAGCGCCCCTAACTACGGAAGAGAGAGAGAGAGAGCGCGTGGGGAATGAACGCCCTTGTGCACCGCAACGCCCCTAGCTACGGACGCGAGAGAGAGCGCGCGTCGGGAACGAGAGAGAAAGAGAAAGAGAGCACAGCTGCGCCTCTAGCGGGAGCGGCGAGTAGTAGTGTGGCTACCACGGCGCGACGAGGGAGAAGGCTCGACCCTAAGGAGCTTCGCCCCTAAAATACATGGGAAGCTTGTACTAGTGGTGCAAGGCTAGCTGAACTGGTGATCGACCTAGCTTCTTCGAGCTTTTACTAGACTTGGCTAAGTTTTGCTACGAAATGGTAAGTGCTGCTAGGCACGGTATTCCGAATCGGCCCGCCGCCAACTCGCAGATTCTCTCTTGGCCGCGCGACCTGCTGCAAGATGAGCGGCCGCTTCTTCGGGTGTGCGGATCTTCTTCGGTCGTCCTATGCCAAGAGTACATGTACTGGCTACAGAGTCAACGAGAGTTCTGCCGCCCTCGCGATGGCTCCGATCTTGATCTCGCCATGCTGCGCCACCACACTTCCTGGGGCGTGGCTGGTCGAAACCTGCCAAGCCGACGCCAGAGGCGCCTGTTGCAGTCACGGACATCGCGCACGTTCAGCGCGAACGCGCGGAAACTGGGAAACGCGAACGGCGTCGATAGCAGCTTTGTGCGTTGCCTCGTTGGTGCTGCTACAATTTCTTTCTCTCTCTCGCTCTCATTTTCTCTTTCTCTCTCCCGACCATAGCGTGCCCCACGCGCATGCTCTGTTCCCTCTCCTTAATGTCCGACGTTAAGGCAACAATGCACGGCAAGGACAGGAGGTGAAGCAGACGCCGCTCCACGTGGGGGTTGCTAGGCAACCTAAGTGACTCATCGCTCGGCGAGGGTTTTTTTTTATTCAGAAGACACTTTACGCCCGGATTAAACAGCTGCGCTGTTAAAATCACCAACTGAATTGGACGCACCATCACGCTAAGCTCCATCAGCTCTCCAGAAAAGCTATCGCAGTGTTA
Organism: Dermacentor silvarum; assembly: GCF_013339745.2. Lineage (NCBI taxonomy): Eukaryota > Metazoa > Arthropoda > Arachnida > Ixodida > Ixodidae > Dermacentor > Dermacentor silvarum. The sequence continues at coordinate 133,647,623 of NC_051161.1, read as the reverse complement.
TGTTTCCTGTAGACTGATGCGCCTACAAACACTAGCGTCCTTGCTCCGCTTTCTGCATACCACACCGTGGTGCATTTAATGGTCTGAGCTGAACGCACAGTAAACTTCCAGCTAAGAACTTCCATTGTTCCTTCTTCATACAGGCTATGTCGTAAAAATTCAAGAGATGGAGGAGTGGGGAGAGCCACTAAATGTTTGATAAAATTCATAGACATGGATGTCATTCCTGACTCTGGCAACATGTGATGCAAAGTCGCATACTTTCACAAGAGCGAAACCATAGGGCGCGCGTATCAACCTCGAAACGCTACGCCTGATTACATCTAATTCATGACTGTATTTTCAAACGTATGAACTATGGGTCACGAAATGGGTTTCAACCGGGCAACAATTTATCCGGAATATAGTTTTTTTTTTGAGAGAGAGACATCTTTATTTGAAATCAAATACAGGCATTGTGATACACGTTCAGAAGGAGGTCTCATTGCACATGACTGAGAGGGCACCTGCAAGAAATTAGGAGATAAATACAAAAAAGACCACAAAACAGCCTGAAGTAATTAGTTGTAACAATGAAAACATAGCAAATATGCCTGAGGATTATGCACCATAAGAACATAAACACAGTCATATCAATGTCACACACACAAAAAAAACACCGCATATCCACGGGGTGAATGATGATGAGTGGGCGAAGCTCCGGAGGGAATCATCGGTAAACCGTGAATCGTCCGTGTAATTCGCCCAGTCTCGCCGCACTAAATCGAACGATTGACTTCCACCAATGACACGCGCCATATGTGACGTCATTCCTAATTTAGAACAGCGCCCTTCATTATAATTGCACCATCTCCCGCTTAAGGGGACGCTAGCACAAACGCGTTAGAAACGTGCAGTACTCTCTAGTAAGGGGGAGAGGCCACAGCGTTTTACGCAGCCGTTTACACATGCCGGAACGTGCACCGCGTTTGCCGACGCCATCATATGACTGCTGAGAGAGTATAACCCCCGTATTCATAAACGCTCCTAGACTTGAACTTGACTTGCCACCGCCTTCAACGCGTTTCGAACGCGCTGCCCAAGGCGGTGGCAAGTCAAGTTCAAGTCGAGGAGCGTTTATGAATACGGGGGTAAGGCGGAGAGGCCACAGCGTCTCACACCAGCTTCTTACACGGGCCGTAACGCGCTAGCACAAACGCGTTAGAAACGCGCAGTCTTTCGTTAATGTTGGGTATTTATTGTCATCGTGGTGCGTGTGTCCATGTGCGCTTCGTGGCGTAGTGGTTAGCGCCGCGCGTTCGGAAGCGAGGGGTCCCTGGTTCGATTCCGCGCTACGGACACAACTTTCGGAATTTCATTTTTCATAAAAGTAGACGTGGCTACCTACTACGACGACTACTACTACTACTACATACTACAGAGGAGGGACAGACCCACACCCTAAGGAGCTTCGCCACTAAAATTGTTATTCGAGGTAAACCTGGTCGGATTACAGTGGAACAAATTTGATCCTGCAACACATCAGCTATATGGTACCGTTTATAGACTTGCAAACAACAATTCGCAATGTATATTCGAACAAATTGCACACTGATAATACACCATGGTGTTGAATTAACGAGGATGCACTGTTGAACGGTGCACTGAATGGTAGGCCACGAATGACCTGGCTTTGAAGGCGTTCGAGTGGAAATGTGAGATGATATGATACATGAAATGATACAATACTGTAATATGACGGTTGATGAAGGTGTAGTACATCTCAAATAAAAGTAGGTAAATTGAATAATGGTCCTGCTTTAATTGATATTAATATACCATCAGCTATCCTCTGGTTATTATATGAAATGTGATGGGAAGACTTGAGATGTGCATCAAGAACAACTACCAGCAATGTGAACTGAAGAGTACTCAGAAGGCGGTGGCAGTTGATACTAATGACAGGAGTAGATGAAAGCGGGTTCTGACTCGTGTGGAAGACATGGAAATGTGTTTTATTAGAGTTAATTAACAAACCATTAGCTTTGCAACAATCTTGAATATTACTAAGGTCAGCGGTCAGTTTGCTAGTTAACCTATCGATGGACCTGTCACTTGTAACTGTAGTTGAATCATCTGCATACAAGAAAGGTTGAAAGTATGTACAGTTTGCAGTCAGGTCAACATATAAATTAGGAATAAAAGGGGGCCGAATATGAACCCCTGGGGGGCACCAGTATCAGTGCATTTAAAAATAGAAAGAACATTAGAAACATAAACGAATTGCTCTCTGTTCTGTAAGATAAATAGCTTCTAATTAGTTCATGCTCACTACGTGCCACGCCAATTGAGTTAAGTTTAGGTATGAATACCTAATGAACTGTAGAGTCAAAGGCCATGGTAAGGTTAATGAACAGGGCACCGGCAAAACATCCTGAGTCTAGGGCATGCTTAATATTGTCACGAGACTGCGCGCAATGTGACAAAGACGAAGTTGGTAACTGGGGGAAGAATACGACGAGTGAAAAGATTGTCTTTCCGCCATCTTGGCCGTGCTACAGCTCGCTGTAAGTAGTTGGTAAATATATTTTCATTAAACCGTTTCCCGTGGTATTTTCGCTTAGGTGCGGGGAAGACTACTCAAGACGGAACTCCGCAGCGGACGGCTCATGGCAAGCTCCACCATGTCAACAGGCGGGGATATTGCGAACACCAGCACCCTAGCCGGTGGTCTTGATTCAACCCCGCGACCCTGGCTCTTTTTGCAGCACCGACAACGTCGACGTCGATGACTGGCTTGGGAATTACGAGCGCGTCGCAACGAACAATCGGTGGGCCCCGACACTGACACTCGCGAATGTCGCTTTGTACCTCAGTGGGGCAGCGCGCGTCTGGTTCGACACTCACGAAACAGAGCTGACCAGCTGGGTATATGTAAGCAGAAGCTTCGTGACCCATTTGGCAAACCAATTGGCTGCCAGTACGCCGCTTCGAAAGAACTCGCCTGTCGCGCCCAATCTTCGACGGAGTCGTACGTGTCACACATCCTTGATGCTATCGCCCTTTGCCGCCGAATCGATAGCACCATGACCGAGGCGGACAAAGTAGGTGAAGTCCTGAAAGGCATTGTTGATGATCTGTTCAACTTGTTGGCCTTTAAGGACTGCTCAAGCGTTGAAGATACTATCAAGGAATCCAGGTGGTGTGAAGCACTGAAGTGTCGCCGCATCGCTCAACAATTCATGCGGCTTCTAACACGGCCGCGACACCGTCCTGCGTGGACGTTCAACCCTCCAATCAGCTACCGACCACCGATAGCCTTGTCCGCATCGTGCGTCGTGAAATTGAGGTGGCGTCGCCCCGGTCCCATTTCGCACGCCCTCCCGGCGATTCTCGACCGACAGTCTTTTTAATCCAAGCCATCGTTAGGGAAGAGCTGGCTAACGCAGGACTCCAGCCTGTTGCATCCCTGCCTCACCCTCGGGTCAGTTCTGTTCTCGAACCTTATAGAAATACAGCAACGTTGCGCCGCTATCGTGATCCGGCCCAGTGGAGAACCCAGGACGATAACCCCATATGTTTTCATTGCCACGGCGTTGGACATATTTCCTATCAATGCTGGTGTTGCCGCGACGACAATCGGCCCCTGCAGTTTTCCGCTCTTAACAACTCGCCGCTCCGAGACGCTCCTGCACCAACCCTAAGCTCCAGCCGTTCACCTTCTCCGCACGATTGTCGTTCCCGGTGACCTCTGCCCCGCCGCTATTCATCGCCGCATCCCTCTGGCCGCTCTTCCGAGGAAAACTGAGCATTGCAGCTCCCGGAGGTGACACAGCACTGGACCCACGACCTCCAAAGCCTCTTTTAACCTTGCCCACGCACGAGAACCAACTTGCCGTAGAAGTGGATGGCCTACCCGGTACAACCCTTACCGACACCGGTGCACATATTTGTATGATGAGCTCTAATCTCCGTGAATTCGCTTAAACAAAGTGCCAACACCTCCAGAGGCGACCGGGACGGCGGAACTTAAGCCGTGCTCGGAATGTGCACCGCACGCGTGGGCGTCGCTGGCCGCCACACTTCTGTTTTGTTTCATGTTCTTCGCCACTGCCCTCATGACGTAATCTTGGGCTCTGTTTCTTAACTCGCCACTCCGCTGTCATTGACTGCTCGGCCGGCGTCGTGGAACTTGACTTCCCCGCATCACCAGGCGTCCTGACGCAGTCCAGAGTCTGCTCTCTTGTGCCGAGTTTGTTCGTTTCTCACTCCAAGCACTTACCTGTATTGTCGCCGTGCCCTACTCCAGTGTACCTGATGTTGAATATGTGGTTACTTCGTCTACAAGTGTGCTTTTGTCGCACGTTTCCCTTCCCCACACTGTTGTGACTATTGCGACCAACCAGACTTGGCTGCCCCTCTTGAACATCGGACTCTGTCCTCAAGTTCTTCCCCAAGGCATAGTTTGGCTACTCTGTCACTTAAAATGAGTGTCAGACTTCATCACTGTCACCTCATCCTACGTCAGCAATTCTTTCCGCCGACGTGCCCACTCCTCCGTCGGTACAGAGTAATATCACAAAATTGATTGCCCCGGCCCTTCTGCCCTCGCAAGTAGACGACCTCCGCCATTTGCTCGTCACACACTCCGACATCCTCCACTTTTCTCTTAGATCAAACATCTCTCTTCAAACATCGCATGCATACTGGCGACGCGCCTCCGATTCACCGGCGACCTAACCGCGTGTCACCATCCGAGCACCAAGTTATTCAACAAGAGGTTGACAAGATGCTTTGAAAAGACATTATTGAGCCGTCCGGGAGTCCGTGGGCTTCCCCTGTTGCCTTAGTTAAAAAGAAGGACAACAGTTGGTGATTCTGAGTTGATTACCGGCACCTCAATAAGATCACCACGACGGATGTCTATCCTTTTCCACGAATTGATGACGCTCTGGATTGCCTTCACGGCGCGACCTATTTTTCATCCATCGACCTGCGCTCTGGTTACTGGCAGATCGCCCTCGACGACAGGCACCGTCAAAAGACAGCATTTTTTACAGCTGACGGCCTCTATCAGTTCAGAGTTATGTTACTTGGCTCGTGCAATGCCCCGGCCACGTTCGGGGGAATGATCGACACGCTGTTGCACAGCTTTAAATGGTCTATCTGCCTGTGCTACTTGGACGGCGTAATCGTGTTCTCCCCGAATTTGCCACACACCTCGCACGTCTTTTATCACTCCTATCGGTGTTTCGGGGGGCTGGGCTACAACTTAATTCTTCGAAATGCCACTTCGGTCGCCGCCAAATTACCATCCTCGGGCATCTCGTCGACTCAACTGGCGTCCATCCTGATCCCGCCAAGGTTCGTGCAGTCATCGAATTTCGTGTGCCAACTTTTGCCATGAATGTTCGGTGCATTGTGGGCGTATGCTCGTATTCCCGCCAATTTGTCAGAAATTTTGCAGACATAGCCCGTGCACTAACATATCTTCTCAGTAAAGACACTCCGTTTTAATGGGGTCTCGCTCAAGCCACAGCCTTCTCACACCTTAGTACGCCGCTCCCTACCCCGCCAATTCTTGCCCACTTTGATGTCAATGCTCCAACTGAAGTACGCACAGACGCGAATGGCTATGGAATTGGCGCTGTTTTAGCCCATTGCCAACGTTGTTATGATAGCGTTATTGCGTACGCCAGCCGGCTTCTTTCACCTGCCGAGCGCAATTATTCCATTACCGAGCGCGAGTGCCTCGCTCTTGTTTGGGCAGGTACAAATTTCACGCCTAGTTGTACGGGCGGCGTTTTACTGGTACCACTAAACACCACGCTCTGTGCTGGCTTTCGAGCATCAATCACCCCACTGGACGTCCAGGTCGCTCAGCTCTACGTCTTCAGGAATTATCGTACAGTGTGGTGTAGAAGTCCGGCCGACTACACCAGGATGCCGACTGCTTGTCTCAGCACCCCGTTGACGCCACAGACGCTACCACGGAGGATACACCGACCGGCCTTTTGTCGCTCTCCGGTTTCAGCCACATTGGTGACGAGCAACGGCGGGAAACGTCTCTAAATGACATCATCAACCACCTGCAGTCTGGCTCATCCGACCGGTCACATCGCCTGTCCGTCATTGTCAATGGCACATTATATCACCGAAACATGCACCCCGAGGGGTAGGAACTCGTCATTCCCGCGCATCTTTGGGCGACCGTACTCGAGCAACTGCATGATGTCCCTGCAGCCGGCCACCTTGGTGTTTCCAGGAAGTATGACCGTGTACGACGGCGCTTTTTGTGACCCGGTCCCTACCGTTCGGTTTATTTATTTATTTATTCAAAATACCTTACAGGCCCATTGAAGGGCATTGAGTAAGGGGGGCAACAGTAATTACAAGTAAAAAAAAGATACAAAAAATAAATAAAAAACAAAGATACAGACGAAAAAAAAGGCAACAATACAAATATTACAAAAAGCAAAGTACATCTTTATACAATATTAATACGCAACGAATTAAAGTTATGACGGAATTTTTCGCGATTAGAGATGGATGCAATGTGATCCGGAAGACTATTCCAATATGCAATAGCTCGAGGTAATAGTGACGAGTTAAATGCCTTCGTTAGACCATGAATTTGTGCAAATCTAAGTGCATTGTGAATGCGTCGAGATGTGCGCATAGGTGCATGAAGCGGCAAACAGTGAAATTTATTACTATAAATGTACCTGTGAAAAAGACATAAAAGAGCGATGACACGGCGATCTTCCAATGACTGAGATGCAAGGTCTTGCTTTATTCGGGTAACACTTGAATGATAGTCGTAGTTGCCAGATATGAATCTGGCTGCCCTATTTTGAACACCTTCCAACATACGGATTAGATAATCTTGATATGGTGACCATGTGGATGAAGCGTATTCTAATTGTGGGCGAACATAAATAAGGTATGCTAATTTACATACATCATAAGCTGCGTTGCGCAAGTTTCTGCGCAGATAGCGGAGAGATTGAGAAGCTTTCGATGATACAGCTGCTATATGCGTTGTCCAGGATAAATCCGATGAAAGGTGAACGCCGAGATATTTGTACGATGGGGTAGCCGAAATTATGGTATCATCAATGGAATAGTGAAATACCGAGTTAGTGCGCTTTCTACTAAACGAAATTAACTTACATTTTGAGGCGTTAAGGGACATCTGCCAAGTTACGCACCATCTATTGGTTAGGTCAAGGTAATTTTGCAGTTTAGAATGATCGTCGAAACATTTAATATTGCTTTAGATGACGCAGTCGTTAGCGGACAACCTAACGGAGGATGAAAGGTTAGCGGGCAAGTCGTTGATGTATATTAAAAGAAGTAATGGACCTAGCACACTGCCTTGGGGGACACCGGACGTGACGTCGCAAAGGTTAGACGAAATGATATGGACCACTGTAAATTGCTTACGTGAAGACAAGAAGTTACGAAGCCAAGACAGTGTTAAAGAATCTATACAAAGGGCGTACAACTTGGAGATTAAACGGCAATGAGGTACAGTATCTAACGCCTTAGCGAAATTGAGGAAGAGGCAATCGGTTTGATCGTTAGTGTTCATGTTGAAGTGAAGGTCAGTTGTCAATTCGAATAACTGAGTGTCACATGAACAGCCTTTTTTGAAGCCACGTTGAATAGAGAAAATAAAGTTATTTGATTCAAGGTGATCGTATATATTAGAAGCTATAATGTGTTCAAGAAATTTGCAGCAAGTTAGTGAAATTGGACGATAATTACGGGGTGAGTGTAATCTTACCAATCTTCCAATCCACAGGCAGCTCGCCTGATGATAAAGACTGCTTAAATAGAGTAGACAGAAGACGACTGGAAATACCAGTAGTATTCTTGAGTATTTTAGAGTTGATGTTGTCAATGCCAGATGATGTGGAAACTTTATGATTTGTAATGAGGTTCGCGATACCTTCAGCAGTCAAGCTGATTGGAACCATGAAAGGGAAGGGTTTCTCTGGAACAAATGGCACATTGGAACAGTCTTCCTGTGTGAAAACAGACGCCAAATATGCATTGAAGGCTACCGCAGAATCTTCGTCAGAAAGCGGAGTTTCTTTTGCATCGTGTATTGTAATGTGATCAGAAGACTTACAGGGAGAAATCATTTGCCAGAATTTTTTTGGATTATTTCTCATCAGTGAGGGCAAGTCCTGCGAATAACATTTCTTTTTGGCTGCTCCTAATGCTTTACAGTAAGCTTATAAGCAGTGCTTGTACTTATCCCAGTAGGACGCGGAATTATTACGTTTCGCAGTATTGTATACACGTTTCTTTTTATTTCGCATGGTTCGAAGTTGCTTATTTAACCAAGGGTTGGTTTTGTCGTTCGATATAGAGATTAGCGGCACATAATTATCAACTAACTCTAGTATTTTTTGTTTAAAGAGAATCCAGTTATCATTCACACTCCGTGAGGCAAACCACGGCAGAAAACCTCGTTATAAAAAACTTCTAGCTCGGTGTTGAACCGATCGTAATTACCACGGTTATAATCCCGAATATTTTTAGTCGCTGAACATGAAAAAGCTAAAGGTAGATTAATTTGGAAGTTAAGAAGCCTGTGGCCGCTAAATCCTTCTATGTAAGAAATCGGGCCAGTAGTCTCTGGTGCAGTCGTTAGAACCAGGTCCAAAATGTTACTACCACGGGTGCATTGGTTTACAACATGTGATACGTTGAAATCAAGAGTTAACTCAAGAAAATCTGATGAGGCACGACATGTGGAAGATAAGGCAGACCAATAAATGAGCGGATAATTAAAATCGCCAAAAAGGTATATTACATCCGCTGGAAATAGCTGTGTAGCTCGCTCTATATTATGACGTAGTTCCGTAGAAAAAGAAGAATCCGCGTCCGGTGGGCTATAACATGCTCCTAGAAGTATTTTAGCACAAGACGTCACGCAAGCAGCCCAAGTAATTTCTATAGTAGGGCTAGTATCAAGGGGAAAAGATAAGACTGTCTTTTTCACCGCTATTAACACGCCGCCTCCTCTTTTTTCAACACGGTCACACCGATATATGTTACAGTAGTCCTTATCTGGGAAGAGTTCTTCATTGGTTACGTCAGGATAGAGCCACGTTTCCGTGAGTATAATATGTCAGCATCACTATCATCTAGATAAGAACACAACTCATCCCTCTTGGGCAGTAGACTTCGAATGTTAGTAAAATAAACACTAAAGGATGGGGACTTTAACTGACTCCGCTTACGCAGGCGCGTGTTAGCTGTACGCTATCTTTTAGACAGCAGTGTTGCCAGGTCGGACGAGGCGGCGTAGCCCAAAGTTAGAGAAATTGTAGCCCAAATGTAGCCAAACACAAGAAGAGAGCAAATATTTCGTAGCCAAATGTAGCCATTTTTATTTGCAGTTTTATTTCTATATAAATTTTCACATTCAACTACGGGAATACTTTTTTGCACAACCCGTTGTAACCAAATGTCCTTGCCGCCATGACGGTCGACATCACGCTTGCACACAGAGCACTTTCCGGTTAGCCCCGACAGCTCTCAAGTTCCAACGAATCGCTGCAGAGGGCGAAATGATAGTGCTTTTATTTTATGACAAATAGAACTGAATTACAAGTTTTAGTTATATACAGTAATAATAACTACGAACTCTGCTTTTTAGCTCACGTGAACGCGAAATAATGTTCAGCATCATTGAGCTCTCACGTGACATCTGCCTACGGCGTAGAAAAACTTCAGCTGCCCAGCGGTCTGCGACGGTGACGCGCCCACGGCTTCTTTTTATGAGCCAAAACAAATGTTTCGCGCTATGATATCTCGCGTTATTTGTCTCATCGTCCAATCTTGCTTTCTCGTTAATTAGCTTGGCCCGGGTTACCTGGGACACACTCTATATAGTTTCCATTTACATCAACCTGGCCGCGATCTTAGGTCTCTAGCATGCCAATAACATGCGTTAAAAAGAAGTGAGAGACAACAGATATGCCACTGGCTGTCTCAGTTGGTGTAAGCGAAGCTTTAAATGGCTGCTGCGCAAAACGGCACTCCAGTGTAAGAAAGGAGCCGTCGGTTGCAGCGTCGAGCACGTCTCGAACGTAGCTCGGTTGAAATGGCAAAAGCTGCGACGGCTGAGGAAGAGCAAAGGTAAACGACAAATTGATAACAGTGGTAACCTTGTGAAAACTGGTTACTCTCAAAAAGCAAACCATGTTGATATGCAAATAATTACTGGGGTTTGCCGTGTCAAAACCACGATATGATTGGGAGGCATGAAGCAGTGGGGGATTCCGGATTAATTTTTACCACCTGGGGTTCTTTAACGTGCACATAAATGTAAGTACACGGATTTGCCTCGTTCGCAATGCGGCCGCCGTGGCCACGTATCCAACCCCCGTCCTCGAGCCAGCAGCGCGACACATCATCTGCTAAGCTAACACACTGGGACGTGGCGCACTGATGGCATCGTAGCAAACATGTTTCGATATTAGCAGAATAAGTAGCTGCATCTATCACGTTAAGGGCAAACCATCTATAAGTAAACGCAGCAGGACCAACTTTGGGCTCGGGGTCCTTGCTCCCCATTCTTTATTATACTTTGCAGCATACTTGACCCGCTTCTCCATGGTTCGATTCTCCTCTCCGAGGAGGATTCGATCTTAAGTCTAACCTATGGAAATGAACCTCTAATGTAAGCACGAACAAAAATTCATCTCTCAGGAAAAGGAAAATGGCAGTAAAGCTTAGCGTGAGAAACGTGAAGCAGGTCGAAAGCTGTGCCCGGCGCGATAGTTCACCAAGAAGCCATGGCCATGAACACACTGGAGCGTGTCATCTACCCGTGCTTTTTTCATGTTGGCGCCACGATCGCTCGACCCTGTTTTATTGCTCTCTAAGTATAGCGATGTTAGTACTACAGTGCCATGTTAAAAGCCCTCTACTACCAGGTTCATCCCGATGCCCGGGGATCGGGTGTCTCACGGTGAAGCGCGGTGTAAGTTTCAGTACATCCAAGATAAAAGCCACCGGCCCAGACAACGGCGCAGAGAATGGAGGGGGGGGGGGGGGGCGGAGGACATTTCGTGCACGCCCACACGCACAGTCGCGCTGCCGTCTGAGCCAGCTGAAACATAGCCATCGAGATTTCTTTCTACTCGATCAGAGCGACTTCTGGAGCGTTGATTATGGCGCCACTTATAGCCCAAACAAAGCCAAGTCGCAGATTTTCAGTAGCCCAAATATAGCCACATAGCCAACTCGTCCAAGTCGATGCCAAACTTTTTTTCTGTAGCCCAATTTGGCTATATATAGCCAAACCTGGCAACACTGTTAGACAGTACAACGATATTGCTAGAATTGTCAAAAACGTGGGTATTATTGTCAATGCGAAGCTTATCCACGGATAGTTTGAAGGGCTTGTTTTGAGCCTTTGCGTATTCCAGGAGCTTACGGCGCGCTTGTCGCGTTGTCGTAGAAAAATCTTCACGGATGTAATAAACAGAACCCTTAAGCTTACGCGCATTTGACAAAATCAATTCTTTGTCCTTGAAAAATGTAAACTTGGCAAGACAGGCCTTGTTTATCCGTGTTAAATCTCCCCAGCCTGTGCACACGTTCTAATTGCTGACTTGTTATGGAAAGGCCTAGGTGATCGGAACAAAATTTCACTATCTTATCTTCTGAGACTGCCCAATTCCCATTTGGGCCATCTTCTAGGCCAAAAAAAAAGAAGGTTAGACTGACGCAACCTATTTTCGGCATCATCGCACCTATTCATAATTTTAGAGAGCTGGTTCGACACATCACGTAAAACTTCAACTGAACCAGAAGGTGCGGTCACAGACCGAGAGTCATTTCTTTCTTCAAGGGAATTCACCTTGGTACTTAAACTTTTAATTTCATTGTCAGCTGCTTTCAGTTTATCGGACATGATACGTAGGGCGTCAGCATCAGCACCAGCCCCGTCAGCAAGACGCACAACGTTGGCTTTTTCAAGCATTTCAACTTTGCGCTTCAGCTGTTTAATTTCGATCTCAGCGGTAGCATGTTTAGAAAATAAAGCTTCGTAACTTTCTTTGAGATCACGCATTTCATTAAGGGCAAGGGCGAATGCGTCACCTCCGCCTTATTCATAATACCAGGATTCGACTCTACGTCACCCGCTAGCATTAATAAAAGTTCACGCATGGCACCATATACATACGCACAATATAAGAGTCGCTTCAATATACCACTAAGTTCTGGTGGGCACGACACCGCAAGGAAAAAAACGGTTGGTGCTTCTTATACAAGAAGCATTATTTAAGTAACCAACCTGAAAGAGCAAGGGACGTAAGCGTGGCATCCTTCCCGCGGTGTCGGGCCCAAACCATCCAGTGACAGAGTGACGCTTAAATACCGCACTGCGCAGACCATCCATCGTGACGGGAGACGCGTGTTGCCAGATGTCAAGGGCAATTCCATCCAATGTTGGAAGACCGAGCGTCACCTGCTGCCAGTCAAGAGGCCGGAAGTCGGGTGAAATCCAAGACGAGTCGGGTACACCGATGAGCGCAGCACAGGAAACGTCGTTCGGCCAGGAGGCGTTTCCCTTTTGCCGGCAGGTGAAATCATTCACTGCGCGAAGATTGGGCGTCGTACACGATGTTGCTGGACAGGAATAAGGCAAAGCGACCGAAGCAAGCCAGGAGAAGCACAGCAGCCCACAGCACACTGCCCAGGTAACAGGGACCTGAAAGAGCAAGGGCCGTAAGCGTGGCATCCTTCCCGCGGTGTCGAGCCCAGTGACACACTGTGCCCATGCGTATCACTGACGGGAACGCGGTGCGATGTCATCGTTCCATTGTGGAAGACGGCGTCACTCTGCCTCACGAGTCGGGAGTCGTGCCCTATCGTACCGATGCCAGAGGAGCCAACTCGTTCGCAGGGGCCTTCCCTTTGCTGGCATAACTTCACGCGCGAAGATTATGTGTTACCATTACGCTGGACAATCAAGGCAAGCACGAAGCAGCAGAGGAGCTGCGCTACAGACGTCGCCGATTTCTTGATGCAATACGTAATTTTACATCACGGCGCTCCTAGTCAGCTTCTAACCGACCGGGGTCGCTACTTCTTACCTAAAGCCATCGAAGACTTACTTTGTTCTTGTGCCACCAAACACAAAATTACGACTGCGTACCACCCTCAAACGAACGGTCTTACTGAACGTCTGAATCGCACGATCACTGATATGCTCCCTATGTATGCTTCATCTGATCATCATGACTGAGACTCTGTGCTACATCTTGTCACCTTTGCGTATAACTCCTCACGCCATGAGACCGCCGGCTACTCTCCCTTCTATCTTATTTTTGGACGAGAACCTACTTTTGACGAGAACTAACTTTTGACAGAGTTATTTTGACCGCTGCCGCACTGCCTACTAAATACGCTCGCAACGACATTGCTACAGCAGAGCAGTCACGTCAAATTGCCCGCCTTCGCCTCTCTGCGTCGCAGTCACGGCAGAAGCTGTTGTACGATGTCCACCACCGGGACGCCGGCTTCAGTGCGGGTCACCGTGTCCTTCTGCGGTCCCCGTCTCGCCGCGTTGGCCCTTCTGAAAAACAACTTTGGACATACTCTGGCCCTTATTGTGTCCTGCGACAATACAGACGTTACTTACAAAATAGCCCCTCTCGATCCTATCACGTCTTCTCCTTGATCAGACGTCGTATACCTGGCCGACCTCAAGCCATACCTTTCGCCCACAATGTCTTAAGCAGGAGCTTAATGTCAGGAGACTGCGCGCAATGTGACAAAGAGGACGTTGGGCACTGTGGTGAAGAAAATGACGAGTGAAAAGATTCTCTTTCCTCCATCTGCTACAGCTCGCTGCAAATAGTTTGTAAATATATTTTTAGTTGTACCGTTTCCCGTGGCAATATAGTCAGTAAAAAAGAGTAGTGCGAAATATCTCGAAATAACCTGTGCGAAAACCAAATTGTGGAGTGGATAAGATCCCAAACTTAGATAAATATTCAGTTAGTCATTTCTTGATACATTTCTCTATGATTTCTCTATGATACATTTCTCTACGAAAGAAGTGTTTCTGTCGTGTTTCTCGTCTTTCGCCCTTTACTTTGTCTGGCACGACCAGGTCTTGGTGTCTTTCCTTTAACTCTCCCTCTTTCTTTTTTTTTGCATGTTCAACTTAACATGACAGGCGTGTCCGTCAATTGTGCATGTGAAACACGCTTAACAGCGACCTTGCCCTTTGCTTTGTCTGGCACGACCAGGTCTTGGGGTCTTTCCTTTAACTCTCCCTCCATTTTTTTGCATGTTCAACTTAACATGACAGGCGTGTCCGTCAATTGTGCATGTGAAACACGCTTAACAGCCACCTTGCCCTCTGCTTTGTCTGGCACGACCAGGTCTTGGGGTCTTTCCTTTAACTCTCCATCCTTTTTTTTTTGCATGTTCAACTTAACATGACAGGCGTGTCCGTCAATTGTGCATGTGAAACACGCTTAACAGCCACCTTGCCCTCTGCTTTGTCTGGCACGACCAGGTCTTGGGGTCTTTCCTTTAACTCTCCATCCTTTTTTTTTGCATGTTCAACTTAACATGACAGGCGTGTCCGTCAATTGTGCATGTGAAACACGCTTAACAGCGACCTTGCCCTCTGCTTTGTCTGGCACGACCAGGTCTTGGGGTCTTTCCTTTAACTCTCCATCCTTTTTTTTGGCATGTTCAACTTAACATGACAGGCGTGTCCGTCAATTGTGCATGTGAAACACGCTTAACAGCGACCTTGCCCTCTGCTTTGTCTGGCACGACCAGGTCTTGGGGTCTTTCCTTTAACTCTCCATCCTTTTTTTTGGCATGTTCAACTTAACATGACAGGCGTGTCCGTCAATTGTGCATGTGAAACACGCTTAACAGCCACCTTGCCCTCTGCTTTGTCTGGCACGACCAGGTCTTGGGGTCTTTCCTTTAACTCTCCATCCTTTTTTTTTGGCATGTTCAACTTAACATGACAGGCGTGTCCGTCAATTGTGCATGTGAAACACGCTTAACAGCGACCTTGCCCTCTGCTTTGTCTGGCACGACCAGGTCTTGGGGTCTTTCCTTTAACTCTCCATCCTTTTTTTTTGCATGTTCAACTTTGTTATATATCTCTCTATCTCTCCTTTCTCACCCTTTTTTGGCGCCTTCTTTCTCTACCTAAAGATATAAAAAGACTGTTGCAAGATTTTCCTGTATCCCTTGAAAAAGGTCGGTCCACCGACCGAAACTGTTGGGAAAATAATAAACCTAAGATAACCGCGAAGTTGTGCTTCTGATTTTCCTATATATATATATATATATATATATATATATATATATATGCATACATGTGTGTGTGTGTGTGTGTGTGTTTGCGTGTGTGTGTGTGTGCAGCGTATGGTTGTCTCATTACCACTAGCTGGCAAAGATGGGTTAGCGATTTCAATACATACAGCCTCACCATTTTCAACAGAAAGGTTAAGGCCATATCTTCGTTCATGTGGCATTGTCGCAGATATTAATAGGGCTGCACCGGTATAACTGCCACGTGAACGGTGACAATAATCAGGAACTTATGATTGGGAACAGAACATGTCCTCATCATCAGGCGATAACCACGTATCAGTGACGCAAAGAAAGTAAAAGTTCAAGACATATGATTTCAGAATAGCGGGTACGCTGTCGGGATTAGCGCCTCACGAGAGTTGTAGCTGTGTACAAACTGATCACCTGGGGCACTAATCAGAGATGTTCGTTCCTTTCGCGTTCTGTTCAGTTGCTGCAACGTCACAAAGTGGCAGTAGGCAAAATTTGTGACAACGGGAGGAAGAGAGCAGCCAATCGGCAAGTAGTCAAAATGACCGCACGCGCCTGTCAATGATTTTGATTACGAGCACGTCGTCTCCTAGGAGGAGCACGCGACGAGAGATGTGAAGTTCGAGTGGTCCTCAGCTTGCTATACGAGACCGGCTTCGCATTGAACCTCTGGAGGATTATATTGGATTCAAATGGCCGCTGCGGCTACGGAATGGTTCACCGCTTGCCGATTGGCGGCCCTCTCCCTCCCGCTCTCAAAACATTTGCATACTGCCACTTTGTGACGTCACAGCAACTGAACAGAAGGCGTTTTCGAACAAAGATCTCAGATCGCGCCCCTGCTGAAAGAAAAACTACCTCTCAATTCCTCTAACGTCAGCGTGCTGCAAGGTACTCGAACACATTATTGCTCATTTGTTATTATTTCCTTGAAAATAATAATCTCTTGTCTTCAGCTCAATATGGCTTTCGAAAACAATTATAAACGTCCACGGAGCTCATAACAAGAATTCACGATATTGAATGAACACTTGATTCTTCTCGTCGGGTAAATTTAATTTTGGGGGGCTTAAGCAATGACTTTGATCATGTTCCTCATGTAAAACTTCTCCGGAAGATAGGAAACCTTAATCTTCCATCTTTCATAATAAGTTGAATAGATTCTTACCTTTCAAATCACGCTCAGTAGGTTGGTGCGATGGGACGCGCTTCTAATATTAACAGTATCTTCAGGGGTTTCACAGGGAAGTGCTCTAGGGCCGAATCTTTTCCTATATATGTATGAGCAACTTAGTAGATATGGTTGATCACTAACAATAATATCAGAATGTTCGCTGACGACTGTGTTCTATATATGAAAGTACCATGTCAACAACATCACGTTGAGTGGGAATTCGCTCTATCTAAAGTTGGTGCATGGTGCACCCGGCCGTCAATAGTATTAAACACCGTAAAACGGTCCTTCTACGCGTGAAGAAGAAAAAACAACCATACTCGTTTACTTACCGCGTTCAGAAAACACCAGTACATGAACTAAATGAATATTAATACCTGGAAGTAAGCATTACTAACACGCTTTCATGGTACACGCATATAACAAACGTCTGCTCATCAGCGTCACGAAAACTTGGTTTTCTGAGAAACAAGTTGAAGAAATCACCTCCCGAATTAAAAATGCTCGGTCATAAAACGTACATTTGACCAAAGCTAGAATAAGCATGAGTGGTTTGGGACAGTTTCTAGAAAAAGATGTTAAAAAAATTGAGATGGTTCAAAGACGCGCTGTAGGTTTTACATGTGCGAAATTTAAGTCAACAGATTCTCTTACCAACTTATAAAAGCAAAATAACATACCTGTGCGTGAAAAGTGCCGCAAAGTCGCACGCCCCAAATTTCTGCATTCCATTTATAATAGGAAGGTAAATATACGTGGTTCTTGAACGGAAAGTAAATATACAGCTGTTCATACAACACGCATCCAGGGATCGTCATTTGCATGGCCTTCTCTCATAACATAAACAAATATTCTTTTGTTTGCTCGATCACTTTTGGAGTGGAAAAATTTGCCATGAGATGTCGTTTCTACTGAGGACTTCAAGAAAGCTTTGCTCGGTGCAAATGAAGTTTGACTGAGCCCGAGCTTTTGTGTACTGCCACAACTACTCCTCCAATTTACCCATGGCCCTCAGTCCCCAGCGGCAGCGGAGCACCCGACCAAGTCGGCGGTCAGACCTGCTACGCGGCAGAGGGTGCTAAGAATATCTGGGTCCGGACAGGCCGCCAATGGAAACTTAACCTGGCAACGTTCAACACGCGCTCCCTATCGAGTGAGGCTAGCTTAGGAGGGCTATTTGAAGAATTATCAGGTATTGCCTGGGATATTATTGGCCTTAGTGAAGTGATGCTTATACAGTGCTGACTAACGGCCACGTCCTCTAGTCCACGTCCTCGATTTCTAGTCCATAAGGATATAGCGGGCAACATTGATTACTTTTACAGCATTAATGAGAGGGTGGCAGTTGTAATAAAGCTGAATAGGAGGCATATAATGAAGGTTGTACAAGCCTACGCCCCAACCTCCAGTCACGATGATGAAGAAATAGAACAGTTTTATGAAGGTGTACAATTAGCAATGAGAAAGGTGCATATTCAATATACTGTAGTCATGGGCTACTGCAATGCAAAAGTGGGGGAAAAGCAGGCGGGCGAGCAACCAATTGCCAACTACGGCATCGATTCTAGGAACACTACAGGAGAGATGCTGGTAGAATTCGCGGAAAGCAATAGCTTCCGAATAATGAATACCTCCTTCAGGAAGCGCAGCAACGGGAAGTGCACTTGGAAAAGCCCTAATGGAGAGACAAGGAATGAAATAGATTTCATACTGTCTGCAGATCCAAGCATAGTGAAGGATGTAGAAGTGTTAGGTAGGGTAAGTGCAGTGGCCATAGGTTAGTGAGGTCTAGGATTTGGCTCAATTCCAAGAGAGAAAGAATAAAATTAGTCAAGAGGAAACAGGCCGACCTAGAGGCAGTAAGGGTAAAAGCAGACCAATTCAGGCAGCTTTAGACAAGGAAAATAAAGACTACATAGAAGTAATGAATGAAGCCGTAACTAGGTTGATCTCAGAAGCAGCAATTGAAGTGGGAGTTAAGGCAACAAGGCAACCAGTAGGTAAGCTCGCCCAAGAAACAAAGGACCTAATAAACAAACGACAAAACATGAAAATGTCTAACTCAAGAGATCAGATAGAATTAGCTGAACTGTCAAAACTGATCAACAAGAAGAAAGTAAGGGATATTCGAAATTATAACGTAGGAAAGATTGAGGAAGCCGTAAAATGTGGACGCAGCATTAAATCAGTAAGAAGTAAGCTTTGCATAGGACAAGGCAAGGTGTATGCATTGAAAGATGAGCATGGTAATATCATCAGCAATTTCGATGAAATAGTAAAGGCAGTGAAGAATTCTATACTGACCTGCGCAGTTCCCAGAGCAGCGAAGCTACTTTCATTAGAAGTAGTCAAGAACAGGATACAGAGGCCCCTTCTATAACTAGCGATGAAGTTAGAATGGCCTTGAAAGACATGACCAGGGGAACATCTGCTGGAGAAGATGGAATAACAGTCGATGTAATCAAGGATGGAGAAGCTTTCATACTTCAAAAGCTTGCGGCCATTTATACGCAATGCCTTACGACTTCAGGTGTACCAGAAAGCTGGAAGAGTGCCAACATTCTACTCATCTACAAAAAGTGAAACGTTAAATAATTGAATTATGGACCAATTAGTTTGCTCTCAGTATTGTATGAAATATTCACCAAGGTAATTTCAAATAGAGTCACGGCAACACTTGACTTCAGCAAACCAAGAGAACAAGCTGGCTTCAGGAATGGATATTCTACGATGGATCATATCCATGTCATCAACCAGGTAACAGAGAAGTCTGCGGAGTACAATCAACCTCGCTATATGGCTTTCATAGATTATGAAAAAGTATTTGATTCAGTAGATCGAGATACCAGCACTCATAAAGGCATTACGTAACGAAGGAATACAGGATGCATACGTGAATATATTGGCAAATATCTACAAGGATTGCACAGCAACCTTGGTTCTCCACAAGAAAAGTAGTAAGTTAACTATCGTGAAAGGGGTCAGGCAAGGAGACACAATCTCTCCAACGCTTTTCACTGCATGCTCAGAAGAAGTATTCAAGCTCTTAGACTGGGAAGGCTTAGGAGTGAGAATCAACGGTGAATGTCTCAGCAACCTTCCGTTTGCCGATGACATTGTCCTATCCAGGAACAATGGGGACGAATTACAGCAAATGATTGAAGACCTTAACCGAGAAAGCGTAAGAGTGGGGTTGGAGATTAATATGCGGAAGACAAAGATAATGTTCAATGGCCTGGCAAGGGAACAAGAATTCAGGATCGCCAGTCAGCCTCTAGAGTCTGTAGAGGAGTACGTTTATCTAGGTCAATTACTCACAGGGGACTCTGATCATGAGAAAGAAATTCATAGAAGAATAAAATTGGGCTGGAGTGCATACGGCAGGCATTACCAAATCCTGACTGGGAGATTACCACTGTCGTTGAAAAGAAAAGTGAACAATCATTGCATTCTACCGGTGCTAACATATGAGGCAGAAACTCGGAGGTTAACCAAGAAGCTCGAGAACAAGTTAAGGACCCCACAGAGAGCGATGGAACGAAAATGTTAGGTCTAACGTTAAGAGACAGGAAGAGAGCGGTGTGGTTCAGAGAACAAACGGGTATAGCCGATATTCTAGTTGACATTAAGCGGAAAAATTGTAGCTGGGCAGGCCATGTAATGCGTAGGATGGTAACACGGTGGACCATTAGCGTTACAGAATCGATACCAAGAGAAGCGAAGCGCAGTCGAGGACGACAGAAAACTAGATGGAGTGATGAAGTTAGCAAATTCGCAGGCGCAAGTTGGAATCAGCTAGTGCCAGACAGGCGCAATTGGAGATCGCAGGGAGATGCCTTCGTCCTGCCGTGTACATAAATGTAGGCTGATGATGATGACTATTTATTGTGTTGCTTTCAAACTATCGTATTATTTTGTATAATCTGCAGGGACAATTGTTCATATTGTAATTAGTGGCTGTGGCTGTATTATGGAAGTGCTTTGTATATATAGATAGATAGATATATATATATATATATATATATAAATATATATATGTACATACGAACGAGAAGAAAGGGAACCGAGGGGCCGATGATTATTAATCATAAGAGGGCAGCAAACGATGACACCAAGGACAGCATAGGGGACATTACTTGTATTTACCAATAGAATTCTTTAATTCAATTAGTAAGTACAAGTAATTTACCCTTTGTTGTCCTTCGTGTCATTGTTGGCTTTTTATGATATATATATATATATATATATATATATATATATATATTGTCACAGTATGTAATGTGGAAAGCAGAGGACATGGTTGGTGCCCTGGGAGACGAAAAAGAACATTCTGGGTTTCGCTTCTCTACGCAGCCATTAAAACCCATCTGTAAATACTAGTACGCTTCTTCCTTCCCGTAACACTATTGGTGGAGGTGCAGGGTAATCGATTGCGCAAGACGGAGCTCCACAGCGGACGTAACCTGGCCGACATGTCATCCGAAGGGGAGTCTTCAACCGCGGGCCCGTCGATGCCACCGACGGTCATCCTAACCCAGCCCCGCGACCCTGGCATGTTTTCTGGGATTGACAACGTTGACGTCGATGACTGGTTGGTAAATTACGAACGGGTCTGCGCCAACAGGTGGGATATCACGCTTATGCTGGCCAACGTAATACACTACCTGAAAAAAAAAACGGCACGGGTCTGGTTCGAGACACATGAAGAAGAGATTACAAGTTGGGAACAATGCAAACAGAAGCTTCGTGTTTGTTAGGCACGCCCATCGACCGCCAACGGGGTGCTCAGAAGGACCTTGGGACCCGTGCACAGCCGTCCACTGAATCTTACGTGGCTACATCCAGGACGTCTTGGCTCTTTGCCGCAAGGTCGATAAGAACATGACAGAGGCAGACAAGGTCAGTCACGTTTCCAAAGGCATAGCGGACGACGCGTTTAACCTTCTCGTGTATAAGAACATCACAACAGTCAATGAGATCAATAACGAATGTCGCCGCTTCGAAGAAGCGAAAAGCTGCCGCATAGTTCAGCAGTTCACCCGTCTACCCAACACCGCTGCTTCATCGACGTGTGAAGACCTTTGTCTTCCGCGTGAGCCTAGCCCCTCCGAGAACGTCGCACGTATATAGTCCGGCGAAAAATTGAAGCAGCGTTGCCTGCCACACAAGTGACGCAGTGCTTTGACGATTCCCGACCGCTCGTGTCCCTCATTCAATCGGTCGTTCGCCAAGAACTTTCCAATGTGGGTCTCCAATCCATCTGCTCCGCGAACCGTCCTGACTTCGCTTCGTCTGCTGCCTCTGCCCCTGTTCACCGGAACCAGTGCGGTCCTTACCCGAGCTATCGCAAACCGGCCGAATGGCGCACACATGATGATCGACCCATCTGCTTCTATTGTGGACGTGTGGGCCACATCTCTCGCCAGTGTCCGAAGTTCCTGGCCGGCCCTCTATCGACCAAGCTTTCCCGCCTACCGCCGCTCCCCACTGAATCCTCGCCCAGCCTGCGCCCTCCACCGAGTTCGAAGGTGGACCGGACAACGCTCGAGTCACTGTGACTAACCGCTCACCGTCATCGCACAGTAGCCGCTCCCATTCACCTCAGCTGCGTCGTTCCCCGTCCCCTGCTTACCATCGCCGCTCTCCGACAGGAAACTGACTGGGGCAGCTTCGGTAGGTGACGCTGCTCTAGCACCCCGGCCTGAAATTCCTCTGTTGACCCTGCCTACTGATCGGAACCTTCTGGACGTGGATGTGGATGGTTTGCCTGTAACAGCACTCATCGACATTGGGGCGCAAGTTTCCCTTATGAGTGCTGACCTGTGAACGCGCCTGATGAAAGTCTTTACTCCTGCTCCGACTAGACTGCTACAGGTCGCCGACGGTGGAACTCCGGCTGTGCTCGGAATGTGTGCTGCACGTGTCAGTGTCGCCGGCCGCCACACGTCCATTTTGGTTAGTGTGCTCGAACGCTGCCCCCACGATGTGATCCTCGGCCTCGACGTTCTAACCACCCATTCTGCTCTGATTGACTGTTCAGCCGGTGTTGTCCAACTTGACATACCCCTTTCCATTGACCTTCCTGCTCAAGCCCCAACTCAGCTTTGTTCTGCGGATTTTATTCGTCTTCTTCCCCAAGCAGCAATCTGCATCACCGTTTTCGCCTGTCCACCTGTTACTGACAGAGCCTATGTCCTCACTCCCGCGACTTCAGTCCCGCTTTCCCACAATGACTCCTTCCCCCACAGCGTCATTTCTGTAGTGGCCAATGAGACCTGTCTTTCCATCCTAAATTTCGGCCAGTGCCCACAGGTACTTCCTCGAGGGATGTCGCTTGCAACGTTGTCACCGTCCCGCGAGTGCCATATTTCAGCTCTATCTGTTGCGACATCTACGACCAGTGCTCGTTCTGCGCCTTCTGCATCTGCCCCGGCCGACGACATTGCAAAGATGATTGCGCCGGACCTCGACCCTCAATCCGCCGCAGAGTTCCGTGACCTCCTCGAGTCCTACGCCGACATTTTCGACCTGAACGATCGCTCTTTGGGTCAAACTACGCTTGCGAAGCATCGTGTAAACACCGGCGATGTGGCACCTGTTCGCCGACGCCCATAGCGGGTGGCGCCCTCTGAACGAGAAGTTATCCAGAGAGAAGTTGACAAAATGCTTGCCAAAGGGATTATTGAACACTCTTCCAGCCCGTGGCACTTCCCCTGTTGTTCTCGTCAAAAAGAAGGACAACAGCTGGCGATTATGCGTGGACTATCGTCATCTAAACCAGATAACCAAGAAAGATGTCTACCCGCATCCACAGATCGACGATGCTTTGGACTCTCTTCACGGTGCCACTTATTTTTCATCAATAGACCTTCGCTCCGGATATTAGCAAATTGCCGTGGATGAAATGGACCATGAGAAGACCGCATTCGTCACACCTGACGGCCTCTATCAGTTTAGCTATTCGTTTATCACAAGCCTTTCGGCTTAGTTTAGTTTTCGGCTTAGTTTAGTTTTACCAGTTTAGTTTTTATCACAAGCCTTTCGGCTTGTGCAATGCCCCGGCGACCTTTGAACGTATGATGGACATGCTCTTGCGTGGATTGAAATAGTTCATCCGATTGTGTTACTTGGATGACGTCATCGTATTCTCTCCAACTTTTGCGGCCCATCTTGAACGACTTTAATCTGTGTTTTCTGTTTTTCGCTCCGCCGGCCTGCAGCTCAACTCGTCCAAGTGCCACTTCGGTCACCGCCAAATAACCACGCTAGGACATCTCGTCGATTCGTCAGGCATTCGCCCCGATCCCGCTAAAGTTCATGCAGTGCAGAATTTCCCTGTACCAACCTCTGCCAAAGATGTTCGCGGGCGATACATTCTTGCCAAAGTCATCGACGACTTACTTCGATCCTGTGCTACTAAACACAAGCTTACTACAGCCTACCATCCTCAAACTAACGTCTTACTGAACGCCTGAACCGGACAATAAGTGACATGCTCGCGATGTATGTTTCCTCCGAACATCGCGACTGGGTCACTGCTTTGCCTTTTGTAACGTTTGCGTACAATTCCTCGCGCCACGACACAGCTGGCTATTCGCCCTTCTACCTTCTATATGGCCATGAACCGACCTTGCCTTTCGAGACTATTCTTTCGACCACACTCGACTCGCCGACAGAGTACGCTCGTGATGTCATAACCACAGCGACCCAGGCATGCCAGATTGCCCGTCTTCGTCTCTCTGCTTCACAGACACGTCAGAAGTGCCGTTACGATCAGCGCCACCGCGATGTCGAATACGAACCAGCTGTTCTTGTGCTAGTTTGGTCTCCCTCTCGACGTGTAGTTCTTTCGGAGAAACTCCTTTCGCGATACTACGGCCCTTATCGCACCCTCCGCCAGGTGACCCCTGTCACATATGAAGTGTCTCCACTGGATGCTACCATGGCTTCACCTCTATCTTACATCATCCACGTCAGCCGCCTCAAACCGTTCCTTTCTGGACCAGTGAGTCGCACCACTAAGGTGCTTCTTCCGACGGGGGTAATGTCACAGTATGTAATGCGGAAAGAAGAGGACATTGTTGGTACCCTGGGAGACGACAAGGAAGATTCTGGGTTTCGATTCTCTACGCAGCCAATAAAATCCATCTGTAAATACTAGTACGCTTCTTCCTTCCCGTAAAAATATTGTCACGAGCTCTTGCCATGGACCACGGCTGCCGCGCATACGACAACATGGAAGAAAGAGGAGAACGACGTGAGCCAAGCTGCCTGGGGGCCGCGTTCGAAACGCTCTCATCAACCAGATTCATCTGGTTCGACATCAAACACCTCGTGTGTAACATTTGGTGGAGCTGTGCTGGGTAACTCCACACGACCTACAACGGAGCCATCAGCACAACTACGCCGAAGCCGTCGCGTCGTTGGACTTTCGTCGTCGCGCTCAACCATGGCCACCGAGAAAAACACCCTCACCAGCAGTGCCTTGGTGAGCCCAGTCCCTATCCAGCACTACCGAGAGGTACGTACGTTCTCGGCGAAGGCAGATGAAGATGTGGATGAGCGGCTAACCCATTACGAACGGGTAAGCCAATACAATAACTGGAACGCTGACAGTCAGCTTAGGAACGTTGTTTTCTTCTTCGCCGGCACGGCGTTGGTATAATACGACAACCACGCAGACATGCTAATTACGTGGACACGCTTCTTTGAAGAGATGAAGAAGTGCTTCGGTGACTCGGACGCAAAGAAGAAACGTGCGGAATTCACATTAGCCCAGAGAGCTCAAGTACCTGGCAAGACTTGCACTACCTATAGTGAAGAAATTTTGAAGGTGTGCCGAACCGTCAACCCTCAAATGACAGGAGGGAGGTAAAGTGGGGCATGTCTTAAAAGGAATAGCGGAAGACGTGTACAACTTCCTCATTGGAAAAGAGAACTTGCGCACCGTATGATACAGCACTGCCGTACGTTCGAGGCGCTGAAGACTCGCTGAATTGCACCAAAGTTTGGACGGCTGGCCAACGTAACGACTGTACCAAGTGTTGAGACTCCGCACCCAGACCTTTCGTCCGCCATCCGCCAGATAGACCGCGAGGAGCTCCAGCGGCATGACGAACAGGCGCGTTATGCGGCGCCACGTTGCAGCTCCTCCGTTTTTCGAGACACCCTTTGGGAACCCCCTTCGGCTACTTGGAACCACTCGGTGAACGTCGCGGCTCTTAACGGCTCCAGAGACGAACCGCATTACGACACGACCGAACCACCACGCAATGATTCGCCCCCTCATCATTTTGATCCACGCCCACGCAATTTTCGTCCACGAAGACTTGCCGCTACATAGGACTTTCAAGGGGAAGAGCCTCGTTACACTCGACCGATGTCTTCGGCAGAATACTTCAATCCGCATCCTGAAGTTCGCCCTTTGCCAGTATGTTACTTATGCGGCATGCCTGGCCACATAGCTAGGTACTGTAGCCAACGCCGAGCATCGAACTACGGACCATCAGCGCCGACTATGCGGTCAAGCGGTCGTACACTGCGCGCTCAGTGGCCAGGAGACTCCACTTCAGGAAGCCTCTTCCGAGAGGACCGACGCACCGCCCAGGAGACCTACTTTGGAGAAGCAAGAACCCGCAACCGCTACCGCTCCCCTGCCTCCAACCGTATACTCTGACGCCACCACCAACCTTCCGACCCTCCTGATCACCATCCCCTCGGCCGCGATTGACGTCACCGTCACCTCGGTGCCGTTTCGTGTCGCCCCCGTCGGGAAACTAGCCAGCGCGGCCGATGGAGGTGAGGTCGCTGGAAAATGTGCGCTGCCGACTCAACTGCCTCCAACTATTTTCATGCTTAAGGATAAGGTTCATGTACTGATTGATGGGGTCTTAAGAATGGCTTTAGTCGGCACGGGAGCAACTGTCTCGGTCATGAGTGTGGGGTTTAACGGCCTTCTGGGACGCAAGGTTATGTTTCGTTGGGACCAGTGCACAAGTTTCCGTGGAGTCAGTGGTGAAAAATTATACCCGGTTGATGTGTAATGTGGATGTGTCTTTGGGTGGGAGTGTTTTTAAATCAGTTTACTGTTCTTCCTCGCTCCTCGCATGACGTGATTCTGGGCACTGACTTTTTGCAATTGTGTGGTGCCATTGTTGACTGCCGGAAAGGAGAACGAAGTGTCGACACCAGTGTTTCGCCTGTGCTCTTTGAAGGTGCAGCTTGCCCGGAGAGTGTGTTTTGCGTGTCTGATGATACAGTTGTGCCCGCCTTATCCGCGATGCGTGTTGCCGTCGCCTGTTCATCTCCTACTCCTATCTCGTTCGATGCTGCAGTGGAACGTGTACATCGGAACTGCCTGAAGAAAGACGTGTTAGTTCCGAACTGCGTGGTCTCAGTGACCAATGGATGCGCGAGGCTGTGCTACCTGAAGGCCTAAAGATTGCCAGGTTTCAGGAAGGCTCGCCTACATAGGTGGCAGTACTTACAGAGCTTACTCTCGAGCCCCGGGAGCTCGAAGATACTTTCCATGACTGATAAATTGCACGTTAAACCCAATAATTTAATTTTCATGATTGATAAATCACTCAATTATCACGAGCGCCGAGTGTTGATGGCCCTACTTACGAAACACACCTCGGTATTTGACTTTGCCCTGCACGATGGGCCTGCCATCGATTCCTGCGTCCAGAGCTCGTCACCGCATCAACGCAGAAGCCGCCCAGCCAATCCGAAAAGAGGCTATCGTGTGTCCCCATCAGAACGCAAGATAATCAGTGATCTAGTCAAATAATAGCTATGCAAAGGCGTCATGCGAGAATCATCTAATCCTTGGGCAGCCCCCGTGATATTGGTGAAGAAGAAAGACGGTACGTGGTGGTTCTGCATTGATTATCGTCGCCTAAATGTCGTTACTAAGAAAGATGTATATCCGCTCCCACGAATTGACGATGCCATCAACTGCCTTTTTACGGCATCTTACTTTTCCTCTATCAATTTACGGTCAGGTTACTGGCAAATTCCTATGCACAAGGGCGACAGAAAAAAAAAGTATTTGTAACACCCGACGGACTATTTGAGTTGAACGTGATGCCTTTCTGGTTGTGTAACGCGCCCGCAACGTTCGAAAAGTTCATGGACACGACATTACGCGGCTTGAAATGGGAAGTTTGCATGTGCTACTTAGACGACATTCGAAACAAGAATGGGAACCGAGGGGCTTGATTTTATGAGTCATAACCATATAAAGCCAACAGACAACGAAGCCAAGGAAAGCTTCGGGGAAATTAAGTGTAGTTGAAATTGGAATGTTGAAAATAATGAAGAAAAGGGAAATGAAAGTGGACGAAAAGATAACTTGTCGCCGGTGGGAGCCGAACCCGCAACCTCCGCATTACGCGTGCGTTGCACTACCAATTGTGCTACAGCGACGGCCATCAATTCGTCCACTAACTTGGGTATTTATGTTCACTTCCTTAGGAGTGTTAGCCTAGGAGTGTTAGCCAGAGCCACTCAAAACCATGGTGGGCGAACGTTTAGTGAGCACAACAAACGTTTGGACTTGATCTTCAACTGCTTGGAGAAAGCGGTTCTTGTGCATAATTAAAAAAATTGCCGTTTTGGGGAACGACAAACTCTTGTGCTAGGACATCTCGTCGCTAATGAAGGCATCCGGCCAGATCTACAAAAGACTGCGGCCGTAGAAGCATTTAAGGTACCCAACTCTGTCGAGCAGTTAAGAAGTTTCTTGGGCTTGTGCTCCTACTTTCGCTGATTCATTCCCCGGTTCGCTGACATGGCTCATCCCCTTACACGCCTTCTCCAAAAAGGCGTTCTCTTTGAGTGGACTGCAGATTGCGACTCACCGTTTCACCAGCTAAACGTCCTGTTGACGTCCCAACCAATTCTTCGCACTTCGTTCCTTCATCACGAACTGAAATTCACACCGATGCCAGTGGCGTAGGCATCGGTGTTGTGCTAGTTAAGCCTATTGGCGACACTGAGCACGTGATCTCGTACGCTAGCTGGTCCTTGATCTGCTCCGAGCGCAACTACACAGTGACCGAACAAGAGTGTCTGGCGGTCTTCTTCGCAGTGCAACGATTTCGTTCGTTTCTCTACGGGCACCCCTTCACTGTGATAACGGATCATCATTCGCTATGCTGGCTTGTGAATCTATGGGATCCCTCAGGATAGCGCGCTGGGCCCTCCGCCTACAGGAATACGATTTCGTTATTTGCTACAAAAGTGGCCGGCGACATGCTGACGCGGATAGTCTCTCTCGCATGCCACTTCCGACATCTGAATGCGATGCGGACAACTTTGATGAATACATCGCTTTTTTGTCCCCGGAATTTCCGGATATGGGTACCGTCATATCCAAGCAGCGCAAGGACCAGAGCTTACAACCGCTTCTTCGCGGCAGCACAGGAGTCACCTGCAGGCAGTCGCTTTCGCCTACGCGATGGCGGCGCGCTGTATAATAAGACCTACTCAACCACCGGTGCAAGCTACCTTTTAGTTGTCCACAAGAACCTTCGCCGCCATGCACGAGGACCCAACTTCCGGTCATCTTGGCTCCACGCGTACGCTCTACCGGGCTAAAGAACGTTTATATTGGCCTAAGATGCGGAAGGATATCGAACTGTACGTCGCCAGCTGCTCTCAATGCCAGCGCTACAAGCGTCCTCCACAAGCGCCACACGGCCTGCTTCATCCAGTTCCCCCTTCTAGCGCCCCCTTTAAGCAAGTTGGTTTAGATCTTCTGGGCCCTTTCCTAACGGCAATCCTCCAACGGCAATCGTTGGGTTATCGTTTGTGTAGATCATCTTACCCGTTATTGTGAGACCGCCGCGTTACCATCGGCCACAGCTACAGAAGTTTCTATCTTCTTGCTGGCTCACGTTATACTCTGACATGGACCTCCTAGCATACTAATTAGCGATCGTGGGCGACAATTTACCACGCACGTAATTGAAGAAACCCCTCGTCTGTGTTCATGTAGCTTCCGCCATTCTACGCCCTACCATCCACAAACTAATGGTCTGGTCGAGCACACAAACAGAACGCTTGCCAACATGTTGTCCATGTACGTCGATTCGGCACACAAGAATTGGGACAGTATCTTGCCTTTCATTACCTATGCCTTCAATAGCGCGAGACACAAGACTACTGCTTACTCGCCATTTTTTCCTTCTTTATGCTCGTCCGCCGCACTACACCATCGACACCATATTGCCCTACTTCGCTCATGACAACGAGTCAATTGGTGAGATCCTTTGTCGAGCAGAAGAAGCACGACGCCTCGCTAGGCTACGCACCCTGGCATCGCAGGACCGGTCCAAGATACCTGTGATGGGCGTCACCGCCACGTTTACTTGGATCCTGGTGACCTTGTGTGGCTCTGGACGCCACTGCGGAAGCGTGGCTTGTGCCAGAAGTTTCTCGCCCACTACATCGGCCCCTACGTTATTCTGGAGCGCCTCAGCGAAGTGAACTATCGCATTGCGTGTCTCACGAGCAGTGGACGATGCTCGGACAAGGCTGAAGTGACACACGTCGCGCGTCTGAGGCGTTATAATCCACGAGATGACTGATTCGCCTGGCGGGCTTCGTCTACCAGCGGGGAAATGGCACGAGCTCTTGCCATGGACCACGGCTGCCACGCAGACAACCACATGGAAGAAGGAGGAGAACGACGTGAGCCAAGTTGCCTCGGGGCCGCGCTAGAAATGCTCTGATCAACCGGATTCATCCGGTTCGACATCAAACACCTCGTGTGTTACAATATATATATATATATATATATATATATATATATATATCGGATTCATCCGGTTCGACATCAAACACCTCGTGTGTTACAATATATATATATATATATATATATATATATATATATATATATATATTGTTACGGGGATAACATTTATTCAAGGAGTATTGCTATATACAAGGTTTGGAAAAGCAGCGGCGACGGATGCAAGGCTGTCGCGCGCCTCTGGCCACTTCGTCGCCGTCGTCTTCGTCCGACCGACAGTAGCAGCCCCTTCACTGTCTCGTGGCACTACCCCCCGGTGCTTGCTACGACGGACCAGAGGGTCCAGTTACGGACCCTCTGGTCCGTAACTCTGAGGACCCTCTGGACCCTCTGGTCCAGTGCGGCTTAAATCTCACAACATGCACGATAGCAGAGGGCGGTGGCGAAGACGGAGCGGGCGCGGTGACCGGATCGATCTCATACGTAACATCGGTGACTTGACGTAGCAGCCTGTAAGGACTATCGTAGCGGGACAATAGCTTTTCGCAGAGACCGATGCGGCGGGACGGAGACCACAGCAGCACGAGGGTGCCTGGGGAGTAAGAAACGCCTCTGTGGTGACTATCATACAGGGCTTTTTGGGAAGCGTGAGACACTATGAGCCGTTCACGAGCGATCTGGCGAGCTGTCTCGGCGCGCGCTATGGCTTCGCGAAAGTACGTGGTGGTTGAGCTGACAGGAGGTATGGAGAGGCAGAAAAGGTTCGCGTCCATACAGGAGATAAAACAGGGAGTAGCCAGTGGTGTCATGTCGGGAGGAGTTGTAGGCGAAAGTAACGTACGGCAAAGTAGCGTCCCAATCGCGGTGATCGTCGGAGACGTACATTGAAAGCATATCGGTCACAGTTCGGTTCAGGCGCTCAGTGAGTCCATTCGTTTGCGGGTGATAAGCAGTTGTGAGCTCGTGGTGGGTAGAGCATGAACTAAGGATGTCATCGATGACGCGAGACAAAAAGTATCGGCCTTGATCGGTCAGAAGCTGTCGAGGTGCACCAAGATGCAGGATGATGTCATGAAGGAGGAAGTCGGCGATATCCATAGCGCAGCTGGTTGGGAGGGCACGGGTAATGGCGTATCGCGTCGCGTAGTCGGTCGCGATGGCGATCCCACTTGTTGCCTGATGTCGAGGTTGGAAAGGGGCCAAGAAGGTCGAGCCCAACACGAAAGAACGGTTCGGCAAGAATGTCTATATGATGAAGCAGACCGGCAGGTATCATAGCTGGCCTCTTGCGGCGCTAGCATTTGTCGCAGCTAGCGACATATCGTTGGACGGAGCGATAGAGACCACGGGTGCTATGCAGGATGCGCCGAGTTTCTCGTTCGCACGAGTTTTACCCGAGTTTGCTCGATGGCAGTCAGAGAACGGAGATAGCAAGCAACGTGCAAAAACAGCAGGCAAAAAGGAATGTCGAGATAAAGCCGCGTATCACAACATGAGCGCACCCTGCGCAGGCACAGTGCTTCCGCGCTTCAAGCTCAGAAGACTGCGCAACAAAACGCACCGTATCAACGTATTATCGCAATTTAGCAATACCGTCACTGTCCCGCTGTCTATCTACACACTTGCCGCTTGCCACACCTTTCTCGGGAGCGTCAAGGGCGTTCCTCTTCTTCCGGGCATATTATCTTTCTATCCTCTGTTGAATGCGAACAGGGCACAAGCGGTGCATTCTGGCACCTGCAATTTCCCTCAATCGAATAATTTGAAATACAACAAATAAAATAACCAACATTTTATTTCCTAATGTATCGGTTTCTCGTTTTGAATGCTATAACTTTGTAATGACAAACGGAGCTAGAGCGAATTACTAAATTTTGCACTTTTTTTCCCGCGAGTGGCGACAGTGAGACGAATGCTTACAAGCGGATACATTCTAGAGGGTAGCACGCACGAGGGAGTTCATACGGTGAGCAGTCGCCAGGGGCGCTGCAGTGCTATGTTCGATTAAGTCAGTCATCACAATGATCTGTCCATTTCCTGTCTATTAGGAGAATGGCAACGAAGCGCTGCGACATGGCTAGCTGTTCATCGTAGGTGCTTCACTGAGGCGGCTATTAAGGCCCCCGCTTTACTAACTGAAATGACACTCTAGCCATAGAGACGGGAGCAACGGCTGGGGTCCGTAGTGGCAGCAGCACAGTGAAAATACGCCAGTTTATCTGCGTGCACGAAGCCTCCGCGATGCATTAAGATGAACAGAGTGCTGCCCAGTGACACAATTCATCGCTTGTCATCGCTTGCCCCGTGAAGGTGCCTCCGTGCGCTTGTACGCAGTATTTGAATGTGTTGTGCACTTCAAGGGGCTTGCCGATTGCCTCTGCTGCTGAGCTAACAGGGATCGCAGATGGATATCGTATAACCAAAGCGCACCAGTCACATTTTGGTGGGTGAGGGCTGTTGTGTGCAGTTAGGAAATTAGACTTCGAATGCAGGATGGTGTTGCAACTGTTTAGTGTGACGGGCTTGGGATGAAGAAACTGCCATTGCACTGGGTCTAAAAAAGCGAGCATTTCTCGACGCTGACAGTTTTTGCGACACTACGGCTCCGATACATCACTGATGACAGAGCAGCCATCTCAAACGACAGCTGCGATACGTTGTGGTTGGAAAACACTACGTACTGCTCAGCATCGTTGTCGTCCACCACGGTGCATCGACGCCTTGGAAGCAGCTACAGTGACGTGCCGGTAATTATTTGCTGCGGCGTCGCCACAATGCAAGCAATGAAACCGTATTGTGGGGCCATGACAGCGCAAGAAGATATATCGAAAAACCAGCGAAAGTCGACGCTTTGTTTTTGGTAGCGGCGCTCGTACATCACCAATGACAGTGCGTTGTGCCTTTTTTATTTCGGCGGTCAAGATTGTTGATGCCTCTCAGTTCCGCGCCACGTCGCTGTTGCAGAAAAATCAGTTGGGCGTGGCCCAACCGTGGTCAGCGCGCGCACGAGTTACATGCCTCGCGCGAGGCGTGACCTATGGTTTTGATTGACAGGCGAACTCGTGCCAAACTCGTACATCGCGAAACCCCCCTCGAGTTTAACTCGCGAAGATGGCGGCGGCGGCAACAGCAGTCTGTGTCATCGCATCCAGCGGCAGCAAGCGTCAATATGACCGTCTGGACCCGTCCTGTTACATGACCGACGTAGAGTTTCAGCGTAATTTTTGCGTTTCCAAAGCGTCAGTGCGCTGGCTGTGTGACGAGTTAGGCGAAAGCCCTCGTCTGCGGAGACAGCGTGGCGGGCAAATTATGCTTTCGGAGCACAGACTCGTGTCACTAGGCTGCGGAGGAAAAGTTCGTGCTATCGCTTGGGCTCTCTCCGGCTTCAAGAGCTGTTCATCCACCTCGCCCCAGGCCAGGTCCAGTGGCACCATTGGAGTACTGGGGCACCTGCGATCAACTGGGATTCCACCCGGGCTAACCAACCTGCGAAGGCGAAGTGGCGAATGGTCACATTATATAGGAAGACTCAGCGCCCAGGTTTATGGCGTCGATTGCCACGGGCAAGGCAAGTCAGGGCAGGAGGTATGAGGTCTCTCTCAGCAGGGACGCCGGGCTGCCTTCCGGTGCAACAGGTGCCGAAAGGAGCTTTCGCACTTACACGGTACCGCTGCACTGCACGGGCAGAGAGCCGAAGGAAGTTACTTCGCCAACACGGAGCGCCTCGGCCGTCCGAACGATCACCTCTCCAGACGGCAAATGATTTGGCTCACGTACTGCGTGAGCAAAAGCATAGACATATGGATGTTGAAGGAGATGACCGGCGACTTGTTTCCTCTATCTGACCACGCCATCGCCGACTGGAGGAACTACCCCCGTGAGGACGCGAGAGACGAGTTGCTGGCGCGACCTCCACTCGGTGGCCCCGGGAAGATAGCGCAAATTGACGAGTGCCTTCTTCGCGGCGGGCAAAAGTACAATCGAGGCCGCCTAATTACGGGCTACAATGTCCCGCAGAGCCGCCAAAACTACGCTGGTGTTAAAGATGGTGGCCCATGGGTCTTCGGCATGGTCTGCGCGACCAAAGGGGTGCTGCGACTTTTCAACGTCGACCGACGAAACGCGGTGATGTTAGGCGCCATTATTGCAGCCAATGTTCAACCGGGGACCATTATTCATAGTGAGGAATTGGCCGCATACAAATATATCCCAAATGTAGCGGATGCTAACGGGGCTATGCCTCAATCTTCATTTGGAGATAGTCAACCACAGCGTGAAGTTTGTGGACCCTGTCATGAGCGTTCACACACGAAAAAATAGAAAGTTATTGTCAAAAAGTGAAGCGCCACTTCGTCAGCGATGGGTGCAGGGTAACTGCACCGATGCTGGAGTCACACCTGGGATGGATGTGGTGGCAGTCAACAGCCACGTGTGCTGCAAAGACCCTTTCCTGCCGTTGTTAGAAGCCATCGCTCGGCGCTAGCCTGTATGAAGGTGCATCACAAAGTAAAAGAAAATAAAGCGTAGTTTTATGACTCTTGTATGAGTGCTTTCCGGTTCTGAGTGACATTTGCAGGGGTACGTTCGGATGTACGGATGGAACAGACGGCCGATGATAATCCCATGTTCGCGAACTCCTGGCGGACGACTGCTTGTATGAGTGACACGGTGGGCAGGTTGACTGACTGAATGTCTGGAAGAACGGCCGTAGGAGCTAGAGCTTCGAGTTCGCGGCGGAAAATGTGCGTTACATCTTCTGACGCTGTAGCCTGTACAGGCGTCGGTGGGTCTTCGCATGATGATGGGGCGGCGGTGTAAGATAGCCGAAGGAACTGGGGGGGGGGGGGGGGTGATGCGGCGACTCTTCGCTTGTTCAAAGCGCTGGTATTCCTTAACTATGGCGTCGACTGTCGTACAGTCCTTACACACCAGTAGATTAAACGCATCGTCGGCTATTCCTTTCACAATATGCGATATCTTGTCATCATCGGCCATTTTTGCGTCAACTTTTCGACAAAGGCCCAGTACGTCCTGTATGTACGAAAAGTACGATTCAGTGGTCGTCTGGACACGAGATCCCAACTCCTTTTCAGCAGGCCTGCTGTCGGCCAAATGATCTGCCCAATAATTCACACAGCTTCACTTTGCAAGCGACCCAACTTGTAAGATCTTCATGCGTCCGGTACCACACGCGTGCCATTCCTTTCAGATAGAACATCGCGTTGGCTAACATAACCGTGGGGTCCCACCTGTTGTAGGTTGCTGACGCGTTCGTACATGTCGATCTAGTCTTCGACATCCAAGTCATTCGTGCCAGAAAAGGTTCCAGGGTCTTGTGGGTGCAAAAGAATCGCAGGAGCCGGTGGCTGCTGCACCGTCGGCACTTCACTGGTCATCGCGGAGCAACCAAGACGGCGACCGCTTCGAAGTTCCGTGCTTGGTTTACGGAGCCGGCACGTCGGCAGGTTTACCCCGCACCTCCACCAAATGATGTTACGGGGATAACGTTTATTTAAGGAGTATTGCTATATACAAGGTTTGGACAAGCAGCGGCGACGGATGCAAGGCTGTCGCGCGCCTCTGGCCACTTCGTCGCCGTCGTCTTCGTCCGACCGACAATAGCAGCCCCTTCACTGTCTCGCTGGCAATATATATATATATATATATATATATATATATATATACGCGTGTGTGTATTGTTACGAAGGTGTGGGTTTATTTAGAGGTGAGGATAGATGAAAGTACATGAAGGTAGCAGCCGAAGGCGAAGACCAGTCCTGTGCGATCAACCGCCCAGTTCACGCGCACGCTTCACAACACCTCTTTGTCTTCTTCACACATCCGTGCGTTGCCGCGACATTTTCCCCGGGGGCAGACGAAGCTCGTCGAGTGAGTTAAATGGGTCGGGGATGATACTGCTTGAGGCGAGCCACATGAGCAACTTGTGTCATGCGCGAGATCCGATTATTTGCAGTCACTTCGGTGACAAGATAGCTTACGTCGCTTAGACGAGCGAGAATGACGAAGGGTCCGGAGCAGGTGGCGAGAAACTTGCGGTACAGTCTTGTTTGCGAACTGGTGTCCACAGCCAAACACAGTCACCGGGCAAAAAGCTCACGGTAATATGGCGTGCATCGTAGAGGCTCTTGCTCTGGACTTGTGAGGAGAATCTCCTCAGACGTGCAAGTCGCCGGGCTTCTTCTGCACGGCACAAAGTCTGAGCGATGCACAGGCCTTCATGATGCTGGAAGGGCAGGAGAGTGTCCAGAAAGCTCCGCGGATTGCGTACGTAAAGCAAAAAGAACGGCGCAAACCCAGTAACTTCATGCTTGGCAGTATTGTACGCGTATGTAACGAAAGCCAAGATGGCGACCCAGTTTTTGTGGTTAGCATCGACATACATTGACAGCATGTTGGTAATGGTGCGATTTGTCGACTAAGCGAGGCCATTAGTTTGCGAGTGGTATGAAGAGGAATGCCGATAAGAATAACCACAAAGCCGCAGAAGTCCTTCAACAACGTCGGCAGTAAATTACTGTCCACGATTATTTACTGCGATTACAGTAAATTCCCGTCCACGAAATCCTACTTTACAAATTACGTAAATATGGTTTCCGCGACACTATATGGGATTTCTTTCAGAGTTACCTTAAAGGTCATCAACAAACGGTAACTATTAATAACATTACTTCTTCCCTTCAATCCATACAAACAGGTGTGCCACAAGGTTCTGTATTAGGTCCGTTGTTGTACCTGCTATACATAAACGACTTACCCCAAGTACTAACCACCGCCGAAATGCTCATGTATGCTGACGACACCGCCCTAATTATTACCGGTGATAACACTTCTGATATAGAAGAAAAAATGAATACAGAACTAGTCAAACTTGCTGATTGGTTTGCTGCTAACAAGCTTACCATAAATCCCAATAAAACAAAATATATGGTATTCCACTCCCGAACTAAAACTACTCCACATAATGATATGCTATTACGTATTTATAATCGCCCTATCGAACGTACTGACTCTTTCTCTTACCTTGGTGTCCTTCTAGATAGCTGCTTAAATTGGCAGCTTCAGATAGATGCTGTCTGTTCTAAATTAGCCTCAAGTTGTTATGCCCTCGTGCAAGCCCGTGAATATTTTGACGCTTCAGTACTCCGCATTTTGTACTTTACTCTAGTGAACTGCCACCTTTTGTACTGTGTAGAATCCTGGGGCTTGACATATAATTCCTACCTTGAACAAGTAAGACGTTTGCAAAAACGAGCTATACGTACGATAACTTTCTCGCGATACTATGAACCAAGCAAACCCCTGCTCTCTATGTAGAGCGCCGTGACGTAAGATGACGCGGTGCAGCAGGAAGGAAGAGACATCAGCTGCTGTGGCAGATGTATGTGCCACGCACACTATAATCCATCGGTGGCCGGATGATGTCTTCGGGAGTGGTCCGAACAAGTCGATGCCAACTTTTTCAAAAAGCGAAGTCGGGGGAGTGACAGGTTGTAAATAACATGCAGGGCCAGTCGTCGTTTGCTTGTGGCGCTGACAAACAGCACAGCAGGCGACGTGCTGCTTCGTTGTTTTCCAGAGTTTCGGCCAGTAAAAAAACTTCTGGCGGAGCCGGTGTAGCCTGCGAAGCCAAGGTGGCGGGACGCGATGTCATCGGGCATCGAACGATGAGCCGCAGGGCGCAGCTTTTCTGGCACTACTAAGAGCAATGGAGGCCCGTCAGCTGAGTAATTCTTCTTGTACAGCAAGCCATTGTAAGTAGTAATAGGCTGTCCTAGTGAATCATGTGCACATGCCAATAAATGTTTCAAGGCAGGGCCACTATGTTGCTCGCTCTTGAAGCTACTGTTGTCTGGGAAGTAGGACGAAAAGAAACTAAATATTTGTCAAAGTCATCGTCCTCTGCGTTTGTGTACGGCTACGGGAGGTGCGAGAGGCAATCGGCATCCGTGTGGCATCGTCCACTCTTGTAGGTAATTCAAAAGCTCTACTCTTGAAGGCGAAATGCCCAACGGGCCAATCAGCCGGACGGGTCGCGCAGCCCAGCAAGCCAGCACAGTGCATGATGGTCAGTCACTATGGTGAACTCGCGGCCGTGCTAATACGGCAGGAATTCTGAATGGCAAAGACAACTCCGAGGCACTCCATTTCGGTGACGGTGCAGTTCTTCACTTTGGTAAGTGTCCGACTGGTGTCAGCGACGACATGCTGCCGACCGTTGCAGATTTCAACGAGCACGGCACCAACACCAACAGCACTAGTATCAACATGCAGTTCAGTAAAGGCAGCGGGATCTAAGTGCATCAGGACCGGTCAGGAAGTTAGTAAAATCTTCAGTTGTTGAAATGCAGCCTCGTAGGAATCCGTCCACGAGTATGATGTCCTTGTGAACAAAGGACGTTAGAGGACAAGCAATTTGTACGAAATACTTGATAAATCGGCGGAAATATGAGCAAAGGCCCAAACAACTTCGGAGGTCTTTCACCGTCTTTGGTTGCTGAAAGTAACGAACCGCCGCAATCTTTTGTGAGTGTGGTCGCATTCCCTGGCTGTCGACCAGAAAACCTAGTACGAGAGCTTCACGCTAGCCGAAGGGACACTTTTTCGTATTTAAAGTAAGGCCAGCTTTCTGTATGCAGTCAAGCACGATTGATAAGCGGTGAGGTCGCTCTTGAATTGTCGTGCTATAAATAATCACGTCATCTAGATAGTACATACAAATTTCCTATTTGAGTCCGCGGAGAACTGTATTCATAAACCTCTCGAATGTCGCTGGAGCGCTACACAAGCCGAAAGGCATAACGTTGAACTCAAAGAGGCTGTCGGGTGTTACGAAGGCTGTCTTCTCCTCGTCCGAGGGGTGCATATGCATTTGCCAGCATCCTGACCGCAAGTCAACGAAAAAAATAGGACGCGGAGTGCAGACAGTCGACGGCGTCATCTATACGTGGCAGTGGGTGCACGGATTTTTTGTGAGTGCGTTCAGAGGGCGGTAGTCCACGCAAAACCGCCACGAGTTGTCCTTCTTTATGACGAGAATCGTGGGAGCTGCCCACGGACTACATGATTCTTGTATGACTCCTTTCCGCAACATTTCTTGAACCTGCTCGGCGATGATTATTCTCTCAGAAGGCGAAACGCGATAAGGCTTCTGACGAATTGGTGACGCTTGCCCGATATGGATCTGATGTTGCGCACGAGACGGCAGCAGCGTATTGGTTGATTTTTTGTCTTGAGCAAAATCAAACACTGAAGCCGAACTTGCCAGTACTTCTTCAAGGAGACGCCGCTTGGCAGAAGGGAGCGACTTGTTGATTATGCTTTCAAAGTCATGGGAATAATCAGGGTAGGCATCGGGAAGGAATTTCTCTCCGGCAGGCGACCGTTCAACGGTTTAGACAGTCATCGTAGTTTCTTCGTCAAAGCTTCCCAGTTTAAGTCCTGCCGGCAGAGATATCGATTAGGTTGAGACATTTACTGTCCCCAAGTGAGTAGAACCATCAACGGCGAGCACGAGGCAATGAGGCGCTATCACATTTTTCGTGAACACGTGGTTGAAATTGGGCTTGACTAAACCATAAGAGTATCCCTTACGAGGACGAGAGGGGTGTGCGGGTACGAACATTGCTGTGCGTGGGGGCAGACATACATAGAGACTGCAGCCTCGGTATCGACTAGGGCTACCGTGCTCACATTGTTTAAGAAATCACACGTTGTTCTTTAACACCACTGTAGAAGGGGGTCTTGATGAAGCTTAGTGATCGTACTGCGGCCTCACCCCCATTGGTCGCACCAATTATTTTCCGAGCGGTGGCGGTGACCGAGAGCGACGATGCGGGGACCGGGATCCCCGTTGTCGCGTCGGTGGCGGGGTAATGCTGCGGTCGGGCACCAGGCAGTCAGCTCGTGTGGCCTGTTCCTGTTGCCGTCGCTGAAAGGAACTGGGGAACGACCACGGCTCGTCTGCGAATGTAGGAGGAGTGTTGGCATTAAATCGCGGAGCTCGCTGCTGGCGGCGAAGGCAGTACCTAGTGATGTGTCCAGGCAGAATACAGTTGCAGCAAGTGCGGGAGTCGCGACTTGTCGTCCCCAGTGAGAACGGGCTGGCTGATTGGTTGTGGACGGGAGAAGGAGCCTGAGTAGTAAATCTGTGTTGAGACTGGCCTACGTCCGTGATTTCCGAGAGGGCGCATGATTCTGCTTTCAAACCGCTCGGTATAGATCACGAGAGGTTCCGGATAACGCTGGCAAGACCAAGATGCCTGTGGTGCATGAGGGCGCTGATCGAACGCGCATTGATAGCACTCATCGGCTGGGTCGGCAACTCGAAGCAGAGCAAGCTCTTTTTTGACTACTTGCCGTATTACCAAGGAGATGTCGTCATGAGATAGAACTGTTAAACTTGCAACGGTGGTGACAATGTCTAAGCGCCCAAATTTTTGTAAAATTCTCCGCATTTTAAGGGATGCAAACGTCCGACAGTGCTGCCTTAGGTCGGAAGGGGTTCGGAGGTCTTCTTTCGTTATAAGAAAATTGTAAACATCTTCCGCGATTCCTTTCAGGAGATGTCCCACTTTGTCTTCATCAGACATTGTCGCACTCACTATTCCGCTTAATTTGAAAACAGCCTCAATGTAAGTTGGGCATGTCTCGCCAGGTAATTGAGCCATGTGTGAAAGCGACTGCTCAGCTTTCTTTTTTTACTTTTTTTAAGCATCGAGTCACCAAACCACTGCTTAAATTTGTCGACGAAAGCGTCCCAGGTTGTCAACATGCTCTCACGTTTATCAAACCAGAGAAGTTCGATCCTGGTGAGAAAAAATACCACGTTCTCTAGCTGCTTCGCAATACTCCAGCTGTTGGGGCAACTCACTCCTTGGTAGTTACTAAACCAGTCCTCCACATCTTCATCCGGCTTCCCCGAAAATGAGCTTGGATGTCGCTCAGGTGTCCCGTAGCCGGTCGGGCCTGTGCGATAGTCTTGGGGCTCCCCACCGATGGGGTTGCTGGTGCCTTTTCACGAATCTTTAATGTCTGCTGCCTGTTGTGGGAAGTCAGCCAAGCGTCTGCTCCGTCGCAAAGTCGGTAGAGCTGGGTGGCCGTGCAGGGCGATGTACCCAGCGTCTCCACCCAATTGTTACGAAGGTGTGGCTTTATTTACAGGTGAGGATAGATGAAATCACTTGAAGGCAGCAGCCAAATGTGAAGACCAGTCCGGGTACGGATCAACCTCCTAGTTAGCGCGCGCGTTTCGCAACACCCCTTTGTTTTCTTCTAACCGCCGCGCGTCGCCGCGACAATCTATATATATATATATATATATATATATATATATATAAACATATTATAAGAAACCAACGCACAGTGACACCAAGGACAACATAGGGGAAATTACTTGTACTTACTAATTGAATCAACGAAATTATCAATTAATGAACATGAAAATTAATGAGAATATATATATATATATATATATATATATTCCGTTTGCGTGCTGTACATTGTCTTTTATTCTATTACTGTGCATTCCTAATAATCTTTTCTTTTGCATTGATCGCTAATGCTATGTTCTGGTATAAGTTAATTATTGCTTTTCATGCGTGGATAATTGATCATTTCTTCGCCTCCCTACCTGCCTGGTCTTCAAAGACCGAAGTTTTTCCTAAGTAATAAAAAATAATAATTTTTATCTATGGCTACGTGAGTTGAGGCGTACTACATGCAAAATAGGATCACAGCAGAACTATTGAAGTTGATCCGTGGTAAAGTACATTGTGACGGTAGAAAAAAAAACTATACACTAGGCACGTATTCTATCAGAAAGGTTGAACCCGTTAGCTGGAAAACAGACAGGTCTTCTTCTCAATAAATGTGAAAAACTCTGCTTTCGCTCAACTACCTGGTTTTGATTTGACGATTGTCAGTCCAGAGATATCGCCATTGGCTTTTCTTTCTTGAGCGACAGAGTCTTTGCAAAGAGACGGTTGTTCTCGGGGGTAACATGCTCATTCGCAATAACAGCGATAGAAGGAGATCCAGAGAATTCAAGGTCATGAGAACTAAGCCGAGCCTTCCGGCTTAGACATATGAATCATATGAAATATTAGACCAATCATTCATATGATTGCTGAAACGTCTGAAGTTCGTACCCACAACTGTATGCAGCGTTCAAGTTTACATCAGATCAACTGGCTACTGACGACAGCCATGTCAGTTGATCGTCATCTTTGTGTGGACTATTTTTTGTAAGCAGCGCACTTCAACGATTATCAATGCGTATCGAAAGCGCCATTTCAGACAGCAAAGTGCTTCTCTTATTCTGCCCGACATCAACCCCTCGAAAATAAAAAAGTCACTACCTACTTATACTAAAGATTACGCGCATGCACATAACTGTCCTGTGCTAATTTTGCTCGAATTCCAAGTTTTCTTGCGTTGCATGAAATAACAGACGTAAGGTAACTGCGATCCTGCTTTACAAACATTGTTACATTTTGCTAAGAAAGCTTTATTCCACAAAAAAAACGCATTACCTGAGAGTATCTATGGTTAACTTGTGAAACAGTTCGACTAAATACAAAAATAAAACGCTGGAAAAGGGGTGAGCAGAGTTTATCTTCGTTTATGGTGAACAACTCAACAAAATTATCGCGATATTTCTGAGCTGACTATTTCACAAATCAGCGAACACATAATTATTCAAGGCATTAAAAACTCACCTAGAACTCTATGAACTAATTCACAGTCAATAGTACGGTTTTTAGATGGAGGATTTCACCTATAACTCAACTGAATTAACTAATGATATAGCGAATAGAAATAATAATATGGCATCCTAAACGCAAATTTTTTATGCTTTTTTAAGGGATTGTATGTAGTTTCACATCTGGATTTATTTACGAAGCTATCAACTTTTGGTATTCGAAGAAAAATGGTACCGTGGATTTCTAGCTTTCA
This sequence comes from Dermacentor silvarum, assembly GCF_013339745.2. Taxonomy (NCBI): domain Eukaryota; kingdom Metazoa; phylum Arthropoda; class Arachnida; order Ixodida; family Ixodidae; genus Dermacentor; species Dermacentor silvarum. The sequence continues at coordinate 133,604,382 of NC_051161.1, read as the reverse complement.
GATGAGCCGCAGGTAAAGTATGCCGATTGGCAATTATATGGACAGGCATAGTTGTTTATACGTTTTCCGTGCAATGCATTTCACCCAATAACTTAAAGGGGCCCTGAACCACTTTTTCTCGAAGTGGACAAATCCATTTGAAGTGAAAATAGGCTATTTCAGAAATACTTTGCCGCAAAAGTACTTCAATACGTTCAGCAGAAGCGGAGGTAATGGCAATCAAACACAGCCTCCGCTGTGCTCCCGCTCCTTCTTCAATTCCTTGCACTGTGATGGCTACGGCAGAGTGGGGCCACAACGCTTCGCTTCGAAATGTCACCATGGCGCGCCGTTAAAATTTCTCTTTGGATGTTAACGTAGGCACCACAGTATAGACCAAGCACAACCGCTACATACAATGCACACTTGTGCGTTTGTGCGTTGCATGTAGCTGCCTTGGCCAAACGCGGTTGTCCTCAGCGAGCCGCAGTGCTCTTAGCCAATGGACTCGAGGAGACACCCCGCGACGGCCGCGGTGTAGCCGACCGCAGCGATCAATAGCAGCTGCGTATGGGAATGTGATTGATTACGAAATAAAGCACCCACAAAAGAGTGAGGATCATGACTTCTGTTGAAACGAGAGCGTTTAAGAGAAAGGTGATTTCGCGTTCCGCTTGCGAGTTCCATGCACAGCGTAGAACAGCAAAACTTGGCTGATATGTTCACAGCAGCGTATGCTACCCGCGGACTGTGTTATTTCAGCAAGTCCGAGGGATGGTTCAGGGCCTCTTCAAAGTTATCTCTCAGTGCAAAACGCGCCTGCATGATTTGGAAGTTACTCGAATGCAATCGTTGATTCTATCTGATGTGTGCGTTCTCGCCGAACCTTCTTTAAACAGATAGTATGCGCGACATGAATTGGGTAGTTACTTCTGGAAGGCACGCAAGAACTAGCTATTACGCTAGATCGTTCGCTGACTCATGTATAAAAGCCGACGCACTTAATTCGCAGAAAATAGTTGTGACAATCGCCGGCGGCGCTCGCTGAGTATTACTTGCATTCCTGGGGACAGGTTACCCCCAATAAAATATTAAAGTTCAGAAGTCGCGATTTTAGCAGTGTCTTATTCTACGTGGTCAAGATAACGTGACATCTGATGGAGTTGCTTCTGCTTTCATGTTCCGGACGCCCCAGCCGAGCCACTGCCCCGAGCTAGAACTACAAAGACAACACGAACGAGCTAGCCGCAGGCTACAAAACCTGCCCCCGGAGTACAGACTTCTTCGCTAGAAGACCAGAAAGTCACGGCCCTGACAGTAGCCACGATGACAGCTCCAGTGTCACCTTCACTAATTGTGTTTTCAGCGGCCCCGGGAGCCACCGACCTTACGGGGACCGCAATTCGAAGACCCGGAAAGCTTGCTGGAAACGTAAGAAATGGTCGCTACGTTCAACAACTCCTACTACTCGAATAGAACATCGCCACCTTCACGGAGGAGATGACAGGTACTTTCCCCACACGCCAACCCGGAAATGTCAGAGAAAAAAAATGAGCTTCCCTTACGTGCGCAAAGCGAGAACTCTTTGCCGGACGGATCCAAAACCCTCCGAAGACGGTAGATGAATTTCTGACAAATACAGCGGCGATTGAGAAGACTATGGAAATGTGCACTAGGCATAATAAAGGCCATATGATTAGGTCGCAGTGCGAAACACAAACATTGAGCTCCGGCGACTTCTGAGGGACCATGAGGGCCATTTTGTGCAATGAACTGAGCAAGATTTTCTCTTCGTCAAACTCCCATGTGGCCTTGGCCGTTGACATGGTCAAGGACGAACTTCGACAGTCAATGTTAGTTTCCCAAGTGCAGTCCGAATGGCCGCCTCTCAAGCCGGATGTGATGACCTACGCCGCCGTCGTCCGCAGTCAAGGTCCCCCTCCGCGCCAGGGCCCCGCAAGGCCGCAGATCCGTCATCCGCCGTCGCCCCCACCAGCTCGCCCACCCGTCGCCCAGCGCAACTACCTTAGGAAGATAGACGTCTGGCGAGCTACAGGCCACCACCCGCTCTGCTACTACTGTGTAGAAATCACCGATGCCCATACCGTCACTGGGGACCAGAGGGGTTTCCGTGCACGAGCAACGCCCACAGCAAGGTGAACGTTCTCGTGATATCGCCGACTACCTCGCCGTCACTCAGTGGAGCCCTCGACTCGCCATGACCAGTCCTCTACCTGCCGCCGCAGCCGTGTAAGTGTAAGGGCTAAGGGACCGTGGTCGGACCGTTGGCCCTTGCCCAGAAAACTAAAAGCAGCAACCGACGGAGGTACGATTGCTGTACGTCGAAATGCCGAAGAACCCCCTCCTACGACGGCGGCGCTTCAAGGTCTGTCTCGACGGCGTAGCAATGAAACGCCGCCATCCCGACGAAGCCTGGAAGCAAAGAATACGCCGACAAAAGCATAGCCTTTTTCCCAACCTTTCTATACCACGCTAACGAACTCTGAGACATTGATTATTTGATAATTTGTTATTTACCATTACTAAGTGTGCTTTTGTTTTTTTCTCTCGTGTTTGTAGCATGTGTGCAATGCATTTGAAGTGGGGGGCATTGGCACGAAAATTTGTGTAGGGATGCCCATTGTTTCTGAATAATATTTATAATCATATTGCTACAATATCCTCAAACATAGCCTTCTCCGCAGGGTTTGTGTTATTTTCCTTGAAATTCTTAAAGCTTACTGTAGTAAGATACTTCAATCTCCTCTGAATAATATAGTTGATCGGTCCTGGAATCCTATGAAATGTTAACAAAGCCAAGATAGTACATGTTCATCACACAAATTTTAGTCCCCTCACTTACGATTTGGACAGTCTCCCCTGATATTGCGACACGTTATAAGAACATTCTGGTGTGTACGTCACAAGCTATTGAATTTGGACCATTCATATAAAGCAGAATATTAATTTTGCTAATGGCATGCACGTGTATTTCCAGGGCTATTTTACTTCAGTTTATTTCAGGACCATCTACTATAAATCAACTGCTCTACAAGACACTAACCCGCTTTACACTTGAATATGCTCTTACACTATGTGATCTCCGTCAAATAACTTTATAACTTCTGTTTATTCAGAAAGAAATGTTTCTGTTCGTTTACCCTTTGCAACTATAGTTTGACCACGAGTATATCCTCAATGTATGCTATCCTAGCGCTTGTTCCACTTACTGTCCGTTACAAAGTAACCCGTATTTTGCTGTTTAATATTACTTTCTGTAATGCAGCACTACACGACAACCACATACAGCAGCCGCCGCAATATTCCAACCGCGTCGATCACCCAAAGAAAGGCAGGACTTGGCTCATGGTAAGCGCAGCCTTTCTTTCCATCCTTAATCCACTGTACTTACCCGGAATGGAACCACATTCTCCCTAGAAAGTCACGGCCATCTGTGATAACAAACTATTTCGTTGATCATTAGATAACCTTCCAGATTCATCAGTAGCTTTATACTATTGTCACAATGCACTGTGCATGTTATTTTAAATAAATAAATGAATAAATAAATAAATAAATAAATAAATAAATAAATAATACCATTGGGAACGACAATTTGCGTCTATACGCGGTGACTTGGTTGTTTTGACCGTGTGTAGAATGCAAACATCTAAAATTCCCCAGCATTGCAGTCTCGCTGCATGTTTTTCCATACTTAGATGAACCTTCGGGAAAGTAGCGTCTATAAACCAGGACACCGCACGCATACAACGTGACTACAAAACAAATTAACAAGCCACAAATCTAACAAAACAGGCATAACCTTCAAGGTAATGAATTAGAAAATACAGATCCGCGGAACTCCGCTATGAGCAATCACTGTTTTGGTAGTACGAAAGATGTTATTCGTTGAGCTTACCTATCCGGCCATTGTCCGTGCGTCGGGTACCCCTAAAGATGCGTAAGCAGTTAGTCTTCACCACTGACAAGTCCCGTTGATTTCGCGCCTTCTTCAAACCACGGCAACAATTAGAGGACGAGTACATGTGTTCCTTTCCCAGCTTTTTCCGACACATTAACGCATTGTGATCTGACCGAGGCATTCATCACCGCATTTCTCGAATGCCTGGCGCAGAGATTTGAGGTTTGACACGTTGGGAAAAATTCAAAAATAGTAGATGGAAAGTTGCGGCAGAAGCCATCTTACGACGACTATCGCCGCGTAGGCGTTAGCATTGAATGAATATAGCGGAACGTCCTATTGGCACCGTCGACACGAGTACATGAGGCGTGTACTGCAGCGCGAGTCGTCTTTCGCGCCTTTTTATGAATGCTCTGCGCGCATAGCGTGGTGCGCAGGTTCGTTTGAAGGCTGCAAATTGTTCCCTCCCTAGTCGCACACTTAGTGGCACATACTCCGTGACACAAGTTGGCGAGAGTATGAAGTGTGGCACACTCCTACTGACACGTATGCAGTGACTCAAGGTGACATAAAAGAGGCTCATTGTAATGTAACACAGACCCTATTTAGCAATCCCAGTGCTCCAAGTCGGTGTCAGCGAGCTTCTTCGAACAGCGGTGCCTACACAGTTCCACATCTACAGTGACCCGCGTCGGCATGAAAGAGGTTCATTGAGAGTGGCAAATATGTACACTGGCGTATACTTAGTGACCCAAGTTGGGTCGATGGTTGGTTTCGCACCCTGTTAGCTCAGTACAGCACTACGATGCGCTGACCAATCGACCACGAACTACCCAGTGGCCCAGGTCGACGGGAAAACGGTTAAATACAAACATACATAGATAAAAAGATACAAACATACATAGACATATAGGTCCCGGAAAACGCATTAATAAAATATTTTATTGGGCTTACCTTGCCGGCCAACGTCCATGCATCGGGTACCACGGCAGATAAGTAAACAGGTAGTCATCGCCACTCACAAGTCCCGTTGATGAGTCCCCCTCATTGACCAACGGCAACACCCAGTTGACGAGGACATGTGTTCCTTTACGAGCTTTGTCAGTGCAGTCTTGCATTGCGATCTGACCGAGGCATTCATCGCCACATTTCTTCAACGCCTGACGTAGTGATTTGAGGTGTGGCACGTTGCCGTCAGATTCAAGAAATCTAGCAACACCAAAGTGCATGCAAGGGAGAATATTACCAGCATCGAGTTGTGCAGTGAGATCCTCTATGCGCCTGAGCGCCGAAGAGTACTCAGGAACGCTCTGGGAGGCGGTGATCTCAGTTTGAATGAACTGAAGCAGAATGAAAATGCCAAATACCCAGGCTGCAAGTACAACTCTACCAGCTACTGCAACTGGCACATTTAAGGGTGTTGGGCTTCGGCCGAGGTACATGCCGACGAAGAAAAGGGTCCACGCTGAGAATCTGCGCTCCTGTCTGCAGTCTCCGCCGCCGCAGGCGCTGAATGCCGAAACGAAAAGCGCTGCCAATGGAACTAATACCACCGAGAGCGCGAAGAAAGAGAGCCATGTCGAAACAAACGAAGGCTGAACGGGACCGCCCTGACGTGAAAAGAAAGTGACAGAAAGTGGCGACAGGAGGCCATATCGATAGTAAAAGAACGGTTGTAAGGGATTCGGCTGCGCGATCACCATATCAACGCGGCGATCTAAAAGGAGTGAATCAGTGTCACCTCGGTTGCACACCTCAATTTCTGTGTTGTTAAGGGTCTTGTGAGCATTACTGAGCAGATTCCCAAACGCACCAGTTTCTTTGAAGCAGAATTTGGATCCATGATCCTGAATTGCGAACTTAAACGCTTGGTTTTTGGGGTAAGTTCCTACGAGCAAGCTGCGCTTTTCCATAAAGGAGTGAGCTGCTGTGAATACTAGTCGTCTTTCGCAGCTCTTGTAACCGTCTACAGCGACGTTTATTTCCGTTTCAGTGACAATAATTACCTGACATAGGTGGCCATGAAGTTGTTGCAGAATTTCGGCATGATTTCGCACGGAAATAATCCACTGAATGTTCGCGTAATACTTTTGAAACCACGGCATGACACCTAGTATTGGAAAAGGTTTCGTGTTGGGCCACATTGCAAACACCACTCCTGGTATCTGAAAGTCGATGCCTTGCGTAATGTAGCTTGCGAATGACTTGAAACAGCAGCGCTTTGCCTCAAGATTCCAGACAGTTACCGGGACGTTGGCGTTTTTGAGATGTTTTACCAGTGAAAATTCCTCTTTTTCAAACAGGAGTACTGCTACAAGTGATCCTGGTCCTGTGAGATGTTCGAGTGTACCTATAGCAAGCGGGTTGACTTTTTCTGAGACGGCTGTAAAAAGAAGTATCGGGAAACATAATGTCCTAAACGTCGATAGTTTGAACGCATTCATTGTGTTCTTCTGAGGTGTTTTAGTCCTCGATGCGGCCTTCAATACCTTTTGTCAGAAATGATGGCGAACAGGAAATGAAGGTGCCTACAGATGCCACGTCCCAGTGCTGCAGATTTCAATACCTGCGTCAAAATGAGAGAAAAGAAAAGTCGCATTTACCGCGATAGCAATGTATTACAATATTGCACGAAGTAAGGCTCGTTGGTGAGTGTAAATTGCTTTATACATTTGCATATAAAATAAGCACCCGGTTTTAAGCATCTAATGACACAAATGAACGCAGACAGCTCGGTGAGCGTAGTTACATGTCTTCACAATGCTGGCGTGATGATTAGCCCCGGAATTTTGGGAGGCAGCGCGAGTGCTTGTGCTAATGAGAACGCTCCTTGCACCCGCTTCATTCATATTTTCAACTGCGACGCGTTTCCGAAACTCACACAAGTGACCTGCAATATTGGGGACGTCAGAAGAGAGCGTGCATACGAAATGTCGGTATCGAAGGAAATTACGGCAATGGGTGTTCCATTCGCTGTACAAAAAAATAAAGAAAAAGAAAAAGATTTGGTCGCAACTTTGCAGAATCAGAGACCAATTTCCTGCGAAGTTGTTTCTTTCGAGGACTTCCAGCAAGAACATTATTTGCCTGTAGTTACCCCCGTATGACTAATCAGAAAGATTCCGTTGCATGGAAATGTAAGCTTGTCACATTTTTTTCTGTCCTGTCACCAGGAAAACATGCGTATAACGCATGTAAAATGTGGTTCAAAATATAAATGACCACCCTAAACTTTGCATACAGATTGAGCATAGCGTGATTGGTCCCTCATACCTCCCCCCCGCCACGCGCACATTGTCAGAAAACATGGATGGTGTACTACTCTCGGTTTTCTGCAAACCGCGGCCCACACTCCAGTAGCTGATCATAACACCGGAGAAGAAAACCAGTCTTCAGCAGTTATTTGCCAAGATCTTTATCAAACAACAATTGTGAAGCATTTGCCACGTATTACGAATTACATAGGTTCTACTTTCACTGGTTTGAGCTTGGTTTGCTGTATAGTTCACCCAGTGCATTGCTTTTAAGTAGTTCCTTCAGGAATTATTGACAGACGCTGTAATCCTATCATCTAGAAGCGTTAAAGATGGAAATATTTGTGACGGCCGTAAATTGTCCGCGCACATTTACCATCAGGAGCTCATCATGAGATCATCACTTTGACTCAACTTGAACTTGGTGGCGGTTAGAGAATATATATATAGAGAGACTGCGAATAACTCACTATCTTTAAGCTTTGCCTACACTTCACTGCTTTTATTACACTTATCTGTAATAATAATTTAGTAGGTGCTTCGTATTGTTTGCTATGGACACCGTAGAGATCTACGACGCGTCTTGTGCAAAATTTCACACTAAAAAGAAAGAAAGACGAGAACTTATCAATCGTTAGCAAACCGCACATTGAAGCCAGAAAAATGAACGTTCGCCACACAGTGCCAGCAGTCGCCTCCCCCCCCCCCCCCTTTTTTTTGCACCGGATCCGCGGCCGAATTCACAAAGCTTCTGGTTGGGAAGTGCATTTGTCACTAATTGGTCACCTTCGCTAATGAGGTGCCAATCATCACGATTGGCAGAAATTTTTTTCTACGAACAATACCGGCGTAATACGTTTAGTAAATCTGGGCCCTAGACTCGGTGTGAAGAACATTTCTCCCAGTGCAATGCGAAACGTTTCGGATATTGGCCGGAAAACGGTCCCTGGAACACGCTTTAGGAATTTCAACAGCTTTTTTATTACCTGACGCCTTTGAAAGTGTGCGCACATCATCCGTTAACGGGCTTTTCTGGAGGTTCCACCACAAAGTTTTGTTTATTCACTACAAGTTATAAGACGTAGTATATGGGGGCTGTTTACGTAAATATTCCTTTTTTTCAGGTTGGTTCAATAGAGTAGGTCACCAGATAATTTAACATACTGTCAGCAAGTAAGATTCAATGCCGAAGTCGGCACGCACATCTTTTGCCGCAACTGGCGTGAGCAAGCGACATTCATTTACCGCCTTCGCCGAGTGACCGCGCCACGGTTACGTCATGAGCCCGGCGAGCATTCTTTGGTGACTTCAAATCAAGTCAAAGGGCAATTTTATTACACAATAATATGAAAAATGCGTACAAAGATATTTGGTCCCATAGCCTAAAGCGGCTAGTGATGGGTCCAATGCAAGAAATGTATTGGAATAATTAGCAGTCTTATACAAACAAAATAGCGAAAGTATCATACAAAAGCGGTAAATACTATATATAATCACAGAACTGCGCTAAAAACGAAAAAAACGAACAAATTAGCATACACATGATTTTTTACATATAAAAATCTCAAGAACGTGCTTGGTAAGGTAAGAAGTGGAATTTGAATTTAAGGTCAAAATTTCTTGCGAGTTGTACTTCAAGAGGCAACTTGTTTCACAGCTTAACACTACAGAATTGAATTAATCTTTTGTCGCACACATTTGAACATAACGGAAAATTAAGATTACCGTTGCGTGCATGCCGTGTGTTTAACGACGGAAACGTGAAAATGGTACGCGGTAGACGTGTGTTCGTGTTTATTATTTTATTTACTAAGCAGGAAATCTTGTAGTTCCGTATGTCAGTAAACGGCAGTATACGCAGACTCGGCAATAGAGCATTAAAGGGATGACGCACCGAGGAGAAAGTAATCGCACGAACAGCTCGTTTTTGTAATCGGAACAACGAAGTAAGGTATGATATGTTCGTTTGGCCCCACGACTCACAATAATAGCTAAGGTGGCAGCGAACTAGGCTAAAATATAATGTTCGCAGCAATGTCAAATCAAAGTATTGACGTGCTCGTATGAGAGTGTAACAGCTGATTGACAACTTTTTGCAAACGGTATTGATTTGGTCTCTGCAGTTAAGGTTACTGTCAAATATAATGCCTAGATATTTAATAGTTGGAACTAGAGCACTGCACGGGCTGATTTTTTCAGCCCGGATCGGGCCCGTTTTTACCTTGTGCTGCCCGCCCGAGCCCGACCAAAAGCTTTATGGCGAGACCCGGGCCCGCCCGCGCCCGAAAATAATCTATGTTACTCGCCCAGCCCGGCCCGCTACCCCTTTGCCTTAGGCACAGCCTGGCACGAGTCCGGCTTGAAACCGGCCCGAACCCGGCCCGAGACCGAAAAAGATCACCGAGCGGCATTAAAGAAAATAAAATAAAGAAGAGAATGAAAGGAATTCATTCTTAAGACACAAATATATGGCATATGCAATTAGGAGCACCATTTGAGCAGTATAAACGGAAATACCAGCGCGTGAAGTAGTACGAATGACCCTGCCGAGCAGTATCGCCAGCAGTTTCCAACGGCGCGACCTTGATGCGGCCCAATTCACTTCTATCGCAGCGCTGCCACAGTTGTTTTCCACGTCGGGCACTTCACTGCAAAGCATGCGCCGCCCCAGCCGCTCGTCCCCCTCAACCGTATTCTAGTACACTATAGCCGAAGCGCAGCCACGACCGGTCGTGAGCGCAGCGCATGGATGGAGTAAATGGAGAAAGAAAGCTTCTCGTTCCTCCATGGTGAAGTGTAATGCACTGCTGCTAGGCGGCTGGTTGAGTACATGCGTGCAATCATGAAGGGACGCAATGCCATATTTCAGCCGCGTGACGAATTATCTTACACTCTAAGAAGTATGCCGGGGAAAACGGGAGTAACTGCACAGTTAGGCCAAAAAAGAGCCCTTTCCTCCCTCAAGGGAGTAACTGCAGGAGTGTGGGTGGCGTGTGCAAATTTTGGAGATTAAGTGTACGATCCCTGGTCCGAAAGAGAGCAACGGGGAGGACGAACTGCAACAGTTACTCCCCATGCTCTCTGCTGTTTTCGTCCGCCTCGTGGAGTGATGCGGCGAACGCGGTCTTGTCTATATATCATAAACTAGTTGGAAGTCCGTGTACTGTCTACTCTACTAGATGTAAAGCAGCACTTTGAATCTTCGTGAGAAAATTGCCTGAAATTTAAAAGGTGGAATCTGAAGAGCCGTGCACTTCATGTGCGTGCACACCATAAGTAAACGATACACATTAAGCGCGGAAGTCATAGTTGGATTGCCAAATTTTCTTGGCCAATAGTACCTAAGGAGTTCCTTTCGTTCCAAGCAGATTATAAACTTAACTGCAGCGATGTGTACCTCAAAAGGGGCACGCTAAGCGCTAAAAAAGTTGTCCTTCTCTGTCGTCTTGCGTGGTCCGTTTGCGCTCGCTACACGAAGATCACGTAATGTCTCAGTTTAAACCACCGTAAGAATAATCGGGCAGCTTTCTTTATGTAGTCGCTTATATTTGTAAGTATGCACAACGTTAGACTCTCCCTGCATCATCATCACATCATCATCATCAGCCTATATTATATGTCCACTGCAGGACGAAGGCCTCTCCCTGCGATCTATAATTACCCATGTCTTGCGCTAGCATATTCCAATTTGCGCCAGCAAATTTCCTAATTTCATCATCCTATCTGGTTTTCTTCCCACCTCGACTGCACTTCCCTTCTCTTGGTATCCATTCTGTAACCTTAATGGTCCACCGGTTATCCATCGTACGCATTACTTGGCCGGCCCAGCTCCATTTCTTCCGCTTAATGTCAACTGCAATATCGGCTATCCCCGTTTGTTCTCTGATCCACACCGCTGTCTTCCTGTCTCTGAACGTTAGTCCTAAGATTTTTCGTTCCATTGCTCTTTGTGCGGTCCTTAACTTGTTCTCGAGCTTCTTTGTTAACCTGCAAGTTTCTGCTCCATATGTTAGTACCGGTAGAATGCAATGATTGTATACTTTTTTTTCAACCACAGGGGTAAGCTCCCAGTAAGGATTTGCCAATGCTTGCAAGCCGTATGCACTCCAACCCAATTTTACTCTTCTGTGAATTTCTTTCTCATGATCAGTATCCCCTGTGAGTGATTCACGTAGATAAACGTACTCCTTTACAGACTCTAGAGGCTGACTGGCGATACTGAATTCTTGTTCCCTTGCCAGGCTGTTGAACATTATCTTGGTCTTCTGCATATTCATCTTCAACCGAATTCTTACACTTTCTCGATTAAGGTCCTCAATTATTTGCTGTAATTCGTCTCCATTGTTGCTGAATAGGAAAATGTCATCTGCAAACCGAAGGTTGCTGAGATATTCGCCTTTATTCCTCACTCCTAAGCCTTCCCAGTTTAAGAGCTTGACTACTTCTAAGCATGCGGTGAATAGCATCAGAGCGATTGTATCTCCTTGCCTGACCCCTTTCTTGATAGGTAACTTTCTACTTTTCTTGTGGAGAACCAAGGTAGCTGTGGAATCCTTGTAGATGTTTGCTAGGATATTCACGTATGCCTCCTGTACTCCTTGATTACGCAATGCCTCTATGACTGCTGGTATCTCTACTGGATCAAATGCCTTTTCATTATCTATGAAAAGCATATATAGAAGTTGATTGTACTCCGCAGATTTCTCGATTACCTGATTGATGACATGGATATGATCCATCGTAGAATATCAATTCCTGAAGCCAGCTTGTTCTCGTGGTTGACTGAAGTCAAGCGTTGCCCGGCTTCTTTTGGAAGTTATCTTGGTGAATGTTTCATACAATACTGAAAGCAAGCTAATGGCTCTATAAGTCTTCAAATTTTTAACGTCTCCCTTCTTATGGATTATTGTAATGTTGGCGTTCTCCAGCTTTCAGGTAGACTTGAAGTCGTGAGGCATTGCGTATAAAGGGCCGCACACTTTTCAAGCATGATATCTCCTCCATATTTAATGAAATCTACTGTTATTTCATCTTCTCCAGCAGCTTTTCCCCTGGTCATGTCTTTCTAGGCCCTTCTAACTTCATCGCTAGTTATAGAAGGAGCCTCTGCATACGGTTCATCACTATTTCGAATGAAAGTAGCTTGGCTGCTCTGGGCACTGTACAGGTATGTATAGAATTCTTCCGCTGCTTTTACTATGTCATCGAAATTGCTGATGATATTTCCATGCTTATCTTTCAGTGCATACATCTTGCCTTGTCCTATGCCAAGCTTCCTTCTTACTGACTTATAGCTGTCTCCATATTTTACGGCTTCTTCAATCTTTCCCACGTTATAATATGGAATATCCCTTACTTCTTTTTGGTGATAAATTTTGACAGTTCAGCGAACTCTATCTGATCTCTTGAGCTGGACATTTTCATGTTTTGTCGTTTCTTTATCAGGTCCTTTGTTTCTTGGGAGAGCTTACCCACTGGTTGCCTTGGTGCCTTACCTCCCCACTTCAATTGCTGCTTCTGAGATCAACCTAGTTGCGGTTTCAAGCAAGCAAGCTCATTCATTACCTCTATGTTGTCTTTATCTTTCTTTTCTAAAGCTTCTTCTTCTTCTTCTTTTTGGGGTTTTACGTGCCAAAACCAGTTCTGATTATGAGGCACGCCGTAGTGGAGGGCTCCGGAATAATTTTGACCACCTGGGGTTCTTTAACGCGCACTACAACGCAAGCACACGGGCGTTTTTGCCTTTCGCCTCCATCGAAATGCGGCCACCGCGGCCGGGATTTGATCCCACGATCTCGTGCTCAGCAGCGCAACGCCTAAGGCTGCATATTTGTTCGCGAGCACCAGCCTGAATTGCTATGCTTTTACCCTTACTACCTCTAGGTTGGCCTGTTTCCTCTTGACTAATTTCACTCTTTCTCTCTTCAAATTGAGAGAAATCCTAGACATCCTCCCTGCATAGCATACACCAAATGATGAGCCTCTTCTGTATTGCCGCACCGAATTATGAGCTCCAGCGGAGCGGTGGTAGCGGCCGTGGGCGGTCGCGGAAACAGGCTTCACGAAGTGGAAGATCGCGAGTATGAGGTTATTTTGCCGACTCTGCCCACCGGACGTGTTGTTTTAAACATTGTTTTTTTTTGCACGGAGACGTGCGAGTGCGACCGTTCAGAGTCGAAGATTTTCGAGACGCGCTGACCAAGACCGGAACGCCTTCCTGATGTGGTGGCGTTGGGGGCGTACCAAATCAACCACGTCTGGGCTGTGACTTTGAGCAGCGCAGAAGCAACGAAGTGGCTTCTCGCCTTCAAGGAGCTAAAAGTGAAGGGATGCCGGTGCCTCATCCTGGACCCGGAGGATCAACAGGTGAAGCTGCGGCTCGACTGGATGCTTCACAGCGTGACCGATGAGGACATTCGGACGGCGCTAGCGGCGTTTGGAAAAGTGACCGAAGTGACCCGTGAGCGTTGGCGTGTTCAAGGCGTCCAGGAAAAGGGTTCAACGACCAGAACCATGCTTCTAAAGATGAAGCCTGGGATGAAGGTCGAGGACCTGCCGCACCAGATAAGAGTTGCAGGAGAGCTGGCCCTGGTAGTGGCGCCTAGACGGCCGATGCAGTGCTTGCGCTGCCGCGGCACAGGCCACGTGCGCCGAGAGTGCAAGATACCACGGTGTTCGAAATGTAGACGGTTCGGCCATGGTGATGCGGAGTGCGTACGGACGTACGCAGCGGCTACAGAATCCGCATCGACGGAGGAGGTGGCGGACCACCTCATGGATGTCGTCGAGGCGGAAGAAGCTGCAAAAGGAGCCGGGGAAGACAAGCCAGCAGCGACTCCGGATTCTTCGGCTCTTGACGGAAGAGGCAAAGATTTGGCCAAGGAAGAAAGCAAACATCCGCCAACGACACACGGTGAAGCAACAGAAGGCGGAGGGGCGAGTGATTCAGAGGGCCGACCAGAGCCGGACATATCGGAACCAGGGAGCAGCCAGTAGCCCCTCGTTAAGAGCGGCGCCCGAGCGACGAGCGTCACCGGCGCAGTGAAACGCACGCACGCCGAACGCGGGACCGAGAAGGACCAAGCCCAAGCGACAGACGCCAGCAACGAGGAGCCTGCGACGAAAACGACGCAAGGGAGACGACTAGGCTTAAGACCAAAACCAACTGTACTGACGGACGCAAGAGCCTCCGAAAAGCAGGCCTTGCAACAAGGCCGACCTGCCCAAACAGACGGCACTGGTGACAACAAAACCGTATAGCGACGCGCTGGACGCGAAAGGTAAGGGCTATGCTCTCGTTCTCTTGTAACCACTGCAAAATGGCTTCTGCTCTTACGCTTAAAGTTGCCAGTCTAAATGTGCGAGGTTTAGCCATGAAGAAAAAGCAGAGCCAAGTGCTGCGCCTTTTAACTGAGCAAGGTTGATGATTATTGTGGTTTATTGGCGCAAGGGCCAGACGTGGCCAAAGAGCGCCAAGACGATGGTAATGGCTTGTTAGTGTACATGAATAGTGGACTATATGAACATTAAATGTGACATGGCTGTAAATGGGCCTAAAAACAGTCGCTGTAAAGTGCGTAAAATCAATACGTAATAAGATTATGGCAATGACTAATTATGTGTACTATGGACATGAACAATGCATTGCGAAGGAATGATACGACTTACAAAATATTAAAGATGCGAAAATTAGCCAGAAGCACAAGTGCCTAAACAGAGCTCTTGAAACACAAGGGCCTGGAGGCATGTGCTATAAAAACTATCACAGCAACATCCTCTCGAGAGAGGATGCGCTATGAACTCATTGGGCTAATAACATGTAGCACAACATCTTTCAAGAATGCGAGGACTGCGTTGGTGTCAAAAAGCGGTTCTTTACCGAGAAACATAGCAGGATGGAGAGGGATACAATAGCGATATGCTAGCGGAAAATGTTTCTTTCTTTCTCTTTCGGCTTCCCGACACTCCAAGAGGACGTGAAGGACGGTGAACCTCTCGCCACATCTACCACAGGTTGGAGGATCATTACCACTCAATAGAAAGTTGTGAGTACCATATGTATGTCCTATTCTGAGACGACAGAATAGGACGTCAGTTCGCCGTGTTTTCGATGCAGAGGGCCAGAAACCTAACTGTGGCTTTATCAAGTGAAGCTTATTATTTGTTTCCGCATCCCACAAGCGTTGCCAGTGGCTTCGCAGTTTCTTACGCAAGAAAGGTTTCAAATCTGTTACAGGGACAGCAGCTGTAGGATTAATAGCGTGCGATGTTATTGATGTGGCCATTTGGTCGGCAAGAACATTACCCTCAATGTCTCTATGCCCAGGCACCCAGCATATTATGATTTGCTGTTTAGATGCATAAGCAGAGCAGATCAGTGAGTAGAGGTTGATAATTACAGGGTGTTTATGTTTTTGCGGCATCATTAACGCTTTAACAACGCTTAAAGAGTCGGTAAATATTACAGCCTTTTGGAGTTTCAATCTATCAATGTGTTTCACTGCCGATAGTACTGCATAGGCTTCGGCCGTAAAGATACTTGCTTGGGGATAAAGTACATCGGATTCTGAGAAGGACGGACCGACTGCCGCATAGGAAACGCCAGCATGTGACTTTGATGCATCTGTGTAAAATTCAGGGCAAGAGTACTTCGACTTTAGTTCTAAAAAGTGCATTTGAATGTGTGCATCTGGCGCGTGTTTTGTGACTTCAATAAACGATGTGTCACATTCAACCAGCAGCCACTGCCACGGCGGTAGCAGCTTCGCTGGAGGCATTAGGCAATGTTCAAGTAGTGAAGCACCCATTTCTTCACTGAGCTTTCTCACGTGTAGCGAAAAGGGCTGCTTCGCTGTTGGTCGATTATTGAATAGTGTGGCACATGTGGTATCGTTTATGGTAAAATAGGTAGGATGTGTACGGTTTGAATTTGTTCTAAGGAAATATGTAAAACTGGCATAAGTCCTCTGAAGGTAGAGCGACCACACGTTTGCTTCCACATAAAGGCGTTGTACGGGGCTTGTCCTGAAGGCTCCAGTCGCGAGACGGATTCCTAAATGGTGAACAGGATCCAACATCTTTAAAGCACTGGGTGCAGCAGACTGATAGACTATGACGCCGTAGTCAAGTCGTGAGCCGACAAGGCACCTATACAAGTTTAAAATGCATTTCCTGTCACTGCCCCATGTTGTACGTGACAGCAGCTTCAATAAGTTCATTGTTTTCAGGCACTTAGCCTTCAAATATTTGATGTGCGGAACAAATGTGAGTTTCGAGTCCAGTATGATGCCGAGAAACTTGTGCTCTTTGCTTACAGGTAATGTGGTACCAGAGAGCTCAATAGAAGGGTCTGGTACTATTCCTCTCTTATTAGTGAAAAGGACGCATGTGCTTTTTTGTGGGCTCAACCTAAAACCGTTTTCATCAGCCCATTTAGCCACTTTATTTAAGCCATGCTGGACATGTCGTTCGCAGACAGCAAAGTTGCACGATTTAAAACCAATCTGGACATCATCTACATATACAGAGTAGAACATCGTTCGTGGAATAGCCGTGCGTAGAGAGTTCATTTTAACAATAAACAGTGTGCAGCTAAGCACACCGCCTTGCGGGACACCAGTTTCCTGGGTGAAAGACCTCGACAATGCCCGGCCCACCCTTACACGAAAGGTACGGTTAGAAAGGTAGCTTTCGATAGTACTCAACATATTGCCGCGCACACCCATAGCGGATAGGTCTCGGATAATACCGTAGCGCCATGTGGTATCATACGCTTTCTCTAAGTCAAGAAATAAAGATAGAAAAAACTGTTTGTGTATGAAGGCATCCCTTATAATCCCCTCAATACGGACAAGGTGGTCTGTAGTCGACCTACCTTCTCGGAAGCCACACTGGTACGGATCTAGTATTCCATTGCTTTCTAGGAGATAGACAAGGCGCCGGTTAATCATCTTTTCGAAGAGCTTACACAGACAGCTTGTCAAGGCAATGGGTCTGTAACTACTAGGCAAGGACGGGTCCTTGCCTTGTTTAAGTATAGGGATTATTATAGCTTCTTTCCAGGAAGATGGAATGTACCCAGCAGCCCACATGACATTAAAAAGAGACAGGAGGGTCTTTTGTGTTTCAGGGTGTAGGTGCTTGATCATTTCATACATGATACGGTCAGCACCTGGTGCTGAGGTGTTGCAACAAGCGAGAGCAGTTTTAAATTCAGCTAAACTAAACGGGCGGTTGTAATCTTCATTTCGAGCACATTTCCGATTAACGGGCTGTCGCTCTGCACGTTCTTTGAACCTCATGAATGTTTCTGTGTAATGAGCTGCACTGGATACATATTCAAAGTGTTCGCCCAGACAATCTGCCTGATCTTCCAGGCTATCTCCTTGGGTACTTACTAAGGGCAGAGGGTTCGACTCCCGGCCTTTCAATTTATTCACCCTATGCCATACTTTCGCCTCATCTGTGTAAGAATTTATGCTAGAGAGGTACCTCTCCCAACTCTCTCTTTTTGCACGTCGACGGGTTCTTCTGCCTTGTGACTTAACCTGCTTGAAATTAATGAGGTTTTCGGTGGTTGGAGAATTGCGAAGCAATCCCCAAGCTTTGTTTTGGTTTTTGCGTGCTTTCCTACATTCATCGTTACACCAAGGAATGCGGCGCTTCTCGGTCAATCCGTTAGTTTGCGTTATAGATCTCGTAGCAGCGTCAATAATAAAACATGTTAGATAAGCCACAGCATCGTCTACATTATAATCAGCAATGTCATCGCCACATAAACATGTAAGTTCTCGGAACAGTTGCCAGTTGGCCGAGTCCACGTTCCATCGAGGAAAACTTGGCAAGCATCCATCTTGTTTTGTTGAGTTTAACATAATAGGGAAGTGGTCGCTCCCTAAGGGGTTCTTGAGAACAGACCACTCCAGGTACGGTATTAGTGTACTCGATACTATACTTAAGTCAATGGATGAGTATGTGTTATGTGTAGCGCTGAAATACGTTGGCTCTTTCTGGTTAAGTATAGATGCACCTGAAGAAAACAGAAAGTTTTCAATTAGGCGCCCTCTCGCATCGCAACGAGAGTCTCCCCACAAAGTGTTATGTGCATTTAAATCTCCGACAACTATATATGGCGGCGGAAGTTCATCTATGTAATTTTGAAACTGTGTCTTGGAAAGTTGATAGCAAGGGGGGATGTAAATCGAACTAACCGTGACTAGTTTACCAAACAGTACTGCTCGGGCAGCAACTGCTTCAAGGGAAGTTCGGAGGTTTAATTGTTGACAGGCAACACCTTTATCGACAATTATAGCGACACCGCCCGACGAGGCGGTAGCGTCGTCACGGTCTTTGCGAAAAACGGCGTATTGCCTTAAAAAGTTTGTGTTTCCTGATTTCAGATGCGTCTCCTGGACACACAGCACCCTCGGACTATATTTATGAAGGAGCTCTTTAACGTCATCGAGGTTATGGAGAAGTCCCCTAACGTTCCATTGCAATATTTGCGTGTCCATATTGAGAAGAGGTTTGCGCTGTGTGTGAAGGGACTCTAAATTAGCTTACAGAGCCCTTGTCGGGCCCTGTGATGCGGGGTTTTTCTTTTTTGGAGCGATCGCGAGATTCGCGGAGCTCCTTAGGCGCTGGCGGCGCCGTCTGACCGGTTGTTGTGTCCATCGGCTCTTGCGAGGCGCTGGACACGCGCTCTTGCGAGCGCAGTGTTTGACGTGAGGGCCTCGTCTCGATGGACGAGACCTTTGAGGCCACGAGCCCGGAGGTCGATGGCCCCTTCTTGTGAGATGGCGGAGCAGTGGTAGCCGCAGCCGCCGAGGGGGCGGATGGCGTCACCGCCGGCTCACTACGTGTGAGCCGGACAGTAGCCGGAGACCGTTGTGACGCTGCCCCCTGACGCGCCACATCGGCAAAGCTGGTTTTAGACAGGTAGGTCACCCGCCTTCGTGCCTCTTTAAATGAAATATTCTCTTTCACTTTTATAGTAACAATTTCCTTTTCTTTCCTCCAGGACGGGCAGGACCGCGAGTATGCGGCGTGCTCCCCATCACAGTTCACACAGCGGACAGAGTTTTCACACGATTCAGATGTGTGTTCCAAGGCACTACATTTAGCACATGTCAGTCGGCCTCGGCAGTTCTGAGAGCTGTGGCCGAATCTTTGGCACTTGAAGCATCGGAGCGGGTTTGGCACGTATGGCCTGACACGTAGTTTGACGTATCCGGCCTCAATGGTCTCGGGTAGAACACTTGAACCAAACGTAAGAATTATGTGTTTTGTCTGAATCTCCTTACCATCGCGCCTCATCTTGATTCGTTTTACAGCCAAAACATTTTGTTCCTTAAATCCTTCCAGAAGTTCATCTTCAGTGAGCTCCAACATGTCGTCATCAGAAATAACACCGCGGGAGGTGTTCATGGTGCGGTGCGGGGTCACAGTCACAGGAAAATTTCCAAACGACACTAGATTCTGTAGTTTATCATGTTGTTTCTTATCGCGGAGTTCCAGAAGGAGATCACCGCTGGCCAACTTCGTCGCCTTGTAACCTGGTCCTATAGTCTCTGTCAGAGTCTTTGCAACAATAAAGGGTGAGATCACTCTCACGGACTTGTCAGTTTTCTCACTATGTACCACGTGGTATCGTGGAAAGTTCTCAATTTGTCGGCCAAAAAATTGGAATATTTCTTCGGTGCGCCCCCGTTTCGGGCGGCGATCAGCAAGTGC
This sequence comes from Dermacentor silvarum, assembly GCF_013339745.2. Lineage (NCBI taxonomy): Eukaryota > Metazoa > Arthropoda > Arachnida > Ixodida > Ixodidae > Dermacentor > Dermacentor silvarum. The sequence continues at coordinate 133,584,495 of NC_051161.1, read as the reverse complement.
AGGAAAGGAGCTATCCATATATGTGGGATGAGTTTCGGCGGTGGCGCCAGCCACCCACCATGGAGCCCAACAAGGGGACGCTGCAGAGTCTGTAAGGGACAGGTCCTGCAAACGCCAACTGTACGCCACCACTATAACCAAATACATATACCCAAGGCAGGATATAATGCACAAGGTTAACCCTTGCTGCCCGCGAAGTCGGAAGTGAAAGGAAAATAAAGAGACGACAGGAAAGAGTGAAAGTAAGAAAGACGAAGGTTAGAGGGAGAGAGAGACAGGAAAAGGCAACTACCGATTTCCCCCGGGTGGGTCAGTCCGGGGGTGCCGTCTACGTGAAGCCGAGGCCAAAGAGGTGTGTTGCCTCCGCCAGGGGGCCATAAAGGTCCAAACTCCCGGCTTCGGCTCAACCTCCAGGATCCCCTTTTCGCCGGACACGGCTAAGCCGCGCACGGTTAAACGCGGGAGGGTCCAACCCCCATGTGCTCGGGTCCGTGGTGTCGCACCACACCAAACGCCTGCTTACGCAGACGCCCCTGCGGGAACTGAGCAAGGTATCGATATGCTTGGTATACAAGAGACAAAGGTCGAAGGGGTCGAAGAGACCGAGAGCATGGTGTGGCGTTTCACGTCTAGGTTTTGTGCTATTGTCAGTCACGCAGTTGGTATTTCAGCCGGTTGTGTCTTGTTTGTCAAAAAGCTACCAGGTCTCCTGTTTCAATCGCATGTTTCACTTCCTTCGGGAAGAGGAGGTGTCTGTGATTTTGTGTTTTGCTCTAGTCAATGGCGCGCTGTCTGCATATATGCACCCACCGCAGTTGATGAGAGGGTGGCCTTTTTCGAATCCGTTCAGCAACATCTGAACACGGAAAGGCAGCTCATCCTGTTGGGCGACTTCAATTGTGTTCTGAGCGCCAGTGACAAAACTTGCGTGCGCAGTTTCAGGGATAAAAGTACTGAGGTTCTTTTTCGTTTAATAGACGATTTTGCTTTGGAGGATGGGGGCGAATGTCTGGTGAGCAAGAGCCAGCTTAAGTACACTCATTTCCAGGGTACCGGCGATGCTCGACTCGACAGGATTTACGTGTCTGCATGCTTGGTCCCAAAGTGCCATGGCTATGGTGTAGTGCCCGCACCTTTCTCGGACCATTGCATGGTTGAATGTTCCATTGGAACCAAAAAACGAGGCAGCTGTTTCCAGTGGGACCTTTCGAAATGGAACAACCAACTGCTCAATGATGTAGAATTCACCAGAGGTGCGGAGGAAGAAATTAGTAATGTCACTGGTGATGGAATGCATGAATTGGTCCAGGAATGGGAACTATGCAAGCAACAGATCAAAATAAAAGCTATTGAAAGGGCGAGCTGCATGCGGTACCAGGAAAAAATTAATGAAACGCACTTAAAGACTATGCTCGAAAAATTACTAGCTCTGGAGTGCAACGCACCTGGCTTATATATGGATGACGTCAGAAACATAAAACAAAAGCTAGAACTGAACGCAGAAGAAAGCTATCGCTGAGCGCTTGTCCGCGCCAGAGCGCAGGAACTAGACGCGGGGGAGACGCCCACAAAGCGGGCGTTAGAGATGGAAAAAGCGCACGCAAAGCGGAATCACGTCAGTGAGATAGAATGGGCGGGATGCAGCACGACAGATAATGAAGAAACTGGGCAAGCTTTCTTTGAGTATTATCAGGCATTGTTTGATCAGCGGAATGTTGACCTGGACCGGTTTAAAGAAGTTTTTCTGAGGGCGATACCACGACTAGACGAGGAAGGAAAATAAAGAATGGAAACGGCCATTAGCGAGCAAGAAGTACAGCGTGCAATAGATAATTTAAACCATGGGAAATCACCTGGGCCCGATGGCTTGAGTGCAGCCTTCTATCGACCATTCAAGGAACAACTAGCTCCATTGTTGACTGCAGTATTTAATGAGGCATATGAAGCAAATGCATTGCCGAAGTCGTTTGGGACGTCACATACTGTACTTATTCCGAAAACTGATAAAGCAGAAAAACTTAAGCAGGTATCGTCGTACAGACCTATCGCTCTGACAAACGTGGACTATAAAATTTATATGAAGGTTCTTGCTGGGTGACTACAAAGTGTTATAGGCATAATAGTCGGCCCTCACCAAACGTGTGGGATCAAAGGTCGTTCCATCGTTTACAACACTCACAAGGCGCAATGTGTACTCAAATGTTGTGATGCCACATATGCACGTGTGGCGTTAGTACAGTTGGACTTAGAAAAGGCTTTTGATTGTGTGCCACATTGTATTTTGTTTTGCATATTGGACAACATCAATATCGGTTCAGTCATCGGAGAGGGAGTGACTTTAGCATACCGCAACTGCACTACGAGGCTAATTGTTAACAAATTGCTGGGGGCCCCATAAACGTACGACGTTCGGTGCGCCAGGGTTGCCTCCTCAGCCCTCTATTGTTTGACATCTGTATAGAAGCGCTATGTCTTAGAAGAAGAAGAGAGAGAGGTTTATTTGAAGAAAGGCAGAGAGGTCGGCTTGAGCGTTAGTTTGCTCTGGCCTGCTACTCTACACTGGGGAAGGGGGGATGGGATAAAAATAGCGATGAATGATGATGATAAGATTAGGAGGTGCGTATGTACATGTCCATCCCGTTGAGGTCATACTATAGCCGTGCATGGAGTCCAGTGGCTTGAAGGAAGGCTACCGTCGCTTTGATGACCACAGCTGCGCTGTTGGCGTCAGGCCAAGGACCTAAGACAATCTCGTCAGACATTGGTCTTTTAGTTACCCGCGGAAAAGTTGAAATGAGGCTCTGTTGTTCTCGCGCGTACGCTGGGCATGAGCAAAATATGTGCTCAAGTGTTTCTGTCACTGGGCAGTGATCGCAGTTGGGACCAGTGTCGCTGCAGCCGATGATATGCGTATAACGCCTCGTGAGTGCAACACCAAGACGAATCCGGTGTAGCAGACTTCTTATGCTCCTCTTTAGTTTATGAGGCATGCGGAACTTCATTTCTGGGTCACATTTGTGCAGTCTCTTGTGTCGTCGATCAGGATTGGTCCAGTACTCAAGTGTGACGTGGTGGCCGCATTTGGTCGCAATGTCGAGAAGCTCTGCGATTTCTAGAGCTAAAATATAATAAGGGCCTTGTCTCATAACGCACTCAATGGCTTGAAGAGCGGGTTTAGCGTCGCAAAATAAAGTCCATATGCGAGGAGGCTCTCTTGCGAGGAATCGTATTGCCTCGCGGATAGCAAAAAGTTCTGCAGCAGTTGAAGTGGACTTGTGGTCTAATTTAAACCGTCGAGCGATGGACATTTGCGGGATGACAAAGGCTGTGGCGGAGGCACATGGGGTAACAGAGCCATCGGTATACACGTGAGGAGTACCACTGTATGCTGTAAAAATGTTCGATAGGGTAAGTTCCTTAAGGCCAATGGATGAAGCACAGGACTTCCTCGTAATCCCAGGGATTTGAAGTTTAACAAGCGGTGTAGGCAGGACCCACGGAGGTGCACTAGGAATGCATGTGGAAGAGAATCTAAACGGCAGAATGTTCTCATGACGCAATATATAGTTCTTGAAAAACTGCAGTTTGGGTGTGTGGCAGGGATTGCTGATAGGGGATGTTGCCTATGTCGGGTCAACAAGCGTAGGTGCACTCGAAGAGGTTCGCAAAGCATACATACGTTGATGGGACAAGCCCGAACTTCCGCAATGGTTCCATTCGTTGAGGTGCAGCGTGGTAGGCCCAAGCACTTGCGCAAACCTTGAGCTTGTATGCTCTCTAACGTCCGCACACAGCTGGGTCTCATGTTCGAGAGCACCGGCATGCTGTATCTTATATAGCCTACGAACGGGGCTTCGTACAATTGAAGAAGAGACGATTCCGACGGGCCCCATCTTGCTCCTGCTACCACCCGAAGCACAAGGACAAAACTCTTCAGTTTTGACTTCAGTGCAGGGACGTGCCTTGACCAGGATAGTTCATGGTCGATGGTTACACCAAGGAACTTGTGGTGTGTTACGTAAGGTATCGATGTTCCTTTAACGACTATCGGATATTTAGTCATTTGTTTGCGCGTGAAGGCAAGCACTGCACATTTTTCAGTTGAAAGTGTGAGGCATTGACGTCGCAAGTACGTGGCTGTAATAGTCACTGCACGTTGGAAACGCGCACGCAGTTGCGGACGCGTAGCTCCAGATGCCCATATGCATATGTCGTCGGCATATGCGCTAATCTTACTGTGTTAATATGCGCTAATCACTGTCACATTGAAGAGAGTCGGACTGAGAACTCCTCCTTGGGGAACACCGCGGTGAATATTATAGTGACCGGTGTCTCCGTCGCTCGTTCGTTGACAGAAGGCTTCTGGACACAAAAGTAAGGTCAAGGCAGCTGCTGTAAGAAGTTCCACGAATGAATGTAGGTGACCCGTCATTGAGCACACTTAGTCTCTGAGTACACATGAAGTCGGCCAAATCTCTGCCACGACAGTTCACTGCAGCGCTACCCCATATGGGATGATGTGCATTAAAGTCACCAATCACAACGTGCGGACCTCGTGCGGTTTGCAGCACAGACGTCAGGTAGGAGCAGTCAATCTTCGCTCTTGGATGGATGTATCCACCAATTACAGAGAACATTCGCCTTTTGTGTGTTATAGTCAGGCATACGTAATCATTGGTAGTATGCGGCATGATGTCGTGTCTAAAGTACGTCAGATCGCGGCGTATACAAACTAGTACTTTGCTTGCACGTTGGTCGCTACGAGACCATTCCTGTATATACCCAGAGATACGGAACGTGGAATCCATGTTTGGCTCGCATAAACAAAAACTGGAAATTGGTACTTAAACAAACGCTGTCTGAAATCCGGCAGACGACCACGTAGACCTCTGGCGTCCCATTGCATAACAAGCGACTGACGTATGCGTTCCTCAAACATCAATGCCATATTCGCTTATTGAAGAACCACAAGAAGTGGCTCCAACACCTCAAGTAGCTGTACAGCAGCCTTAGCAGCCGGGCTGTTTAGGTTGCCAAGGATCTTGCGCACCAAACTCATCAAATTTTTTAACATAGCCTTGACGTCCACATCATCCGTCTTTCTATTCTCTTCATTGCAAGCAGTAGCACTGTGCGACGGGGGCGTACACGTGGGTCTCGATGGTAACGATGGCCATTCTGCCTCCGATGTATTCGGGGCTAATGACTGGTGACCTTGCACTGTCGCGTTCTGTAAGGGCATTGAAGTACGCGTGTCTTCATTTCTGGGCGGCAAGATCGGGCGAGGAGGTGATGAAGACTGTACTTTGGGTGTTGGTTTCTCTACTTGATGAGCACTGCTGCTTCGTCGTCGTCGTCGGTGTCGTGAACGACGCCTATGGCGCTGGACAGCCCTTGCAGCTTCACTGTGTGTGGAACGGTCTCTAAGCATCTTCTTCATGATACTTATTTCGTTCCTCATCTTGGGACATTCCTTTGATGTAGCATCATGGGCGCCCGAACAGTTTGGACATTTTGCAGCAACGCTGCAGTTATCATCTTCGTGAGATCCACCGCATCGTTTGCATGTTACCACACCTTTGAAAACTACACTTGCATGCCCAAATTTTAAGCATTTATGACATTGTAGAGGCCTCGGTACGTAAGGACGTACCGAATGCCTCACGTGTGCCTGACGTGTGTAGGCAAGGTCTCCGACTGAAACACTACTTTCACACATCGGGACCGTCCAAAGCGGTGAAAGCCAAGTACAGGAGCCGACGATGAGAGCAATTTTTCAAGGCTGGAGTCAGTAATGTCTTCGTCCACATCGTAGATGACGCCTGTTGTAGTTTCCTTGTCATACGCGGAGAATGCGCGGACCGGAATGTTGCTCAACTGACCAATTGCTTTTAGTGTGTCCAGTATGGTCTTTGTATTGACTTCCACAGACAGGATGTTCTTTTGAGCATTTATACGTATCTCTTCAACATGGCCAGGGTGCTACAAGTTCAAAATACTCCGTCAAGCTCTGCCTATTCAGAGAGTTTAAGATGTCTGTCGTCGTTGTTGGTACATACGAGATTGTGTATGACCGCATGCCACTCGCCTTTCTCGATGGCTGTCGACCGGTCGGTGATGTCCTTCTGATCTTCCTCTTCAAACGGCGGCTTGAGACAATGGTGAAGTCGCTATCCGAGGCCATATCTTCAGAGGCCATATCTTCACTGGGGCCGAAGCGGTCACTCACATCGGAGGCACAATGATGTGGTCGTCCAGGGCCCCATTGCTGGGAGGGGTTTTTATCCCCCATCCTAAGGGAAAACGTCCCCCAGTGTTCTTGTCTCTGATTGCAGAAATCACGAGAAAATCACAGGGATACACTGAGAGATCGGAGCTGAGGCAGATCGCTACGATCACTTCTTCTTCCTATGTTTTAATATAATACAGAACGATGCAATCCATGGATTCAATCTACAGGCGACCGAGGTTAAATTGCTCGTCTATGCAGATGATGTCGCGGTTCTTTGCAGGGACAAGGAAAGTATTACCAGAACAGTCAAAGGAGTGAAGCGCTTCAGTGACGTAACCGGAAGTGGGGTAAACTGGGGTAAGTGCCTGGGATTTTGGCACGGAGAATGGCCTTCGACCCCAGACACATTTGCCAACGCGGCTAGGGTTACGACGCCACCAAGGTACTTGGGGGTGTCGCTGGAATTTGATAAAGACACTGATCCATACTGGCGAGCGCAGGCTCAAGAGACGGGAGAAAAAGCGGACCGATGGAAAAGTTCTCGTCTATCAGTCTTCGCAAGAGCTACGGTATGCAATCTTTTTTTGATCAGCAAGTTGTGGTACGTAGTGCAAGTGCCGCATTGTTCCCGAGTAAATGTGCAGAAGCTGCACCGTATTTTTGCTGTCTTTGTTTGGGCGTCCATTTGGGAGAGGTGCAGCCGCACAAACTTGTTTCGGCAGGTGAAGGCCGGTGGTTTAGGAATGGGACATTTGTTTGTGCGACAGATTGCAAACAGGTTTTTATTTTTCCGGGATGTTAGAGGCCCATTCATGAGTACGGTGTGTCAACAAAGACTCGGGCGTGCATTGCCTTATTTTGTGGTGAAGACGCAATATGTTTCAGGTGGCGTTCGTGGTTTCTTCAGAGAAATTGTTGTAAGTCTCAAATTTCTAAACACACGTTTTTCATTGGAGTATTTGAGTTGCGTTAAAAGGAAAAAAAATTGTACAAATATGTTTGTGACGTAGTGTTTGCCATGCCCTTGTACAGGGTCGTACACTCGGGAGGCCCAGGTGGAAATGTTTTAAAGAGAGTTAAAAAAATTCAGGTGTCGCCGGGAACCAAAACCTTTTTTTTTAATGTTACACACTGGAACTTTAAGTGTCAAGTCTTTTCTAGAGGAAAGGGGTTTCTGTCTACCTTGGGGTTCCCATTGCCTAATATGCAAGCAGCTTGAGACAATAGACCACGTTTTTCTTCACTGCTGGGAAGGGGTGTATTTTTGGGATGTGCTACAAAGAACCATTAAAAAAGAATTACCACTCGACTCTTACGGGATCAGGTACCTGCCAACAAATAATGAGGATGGTTTTCCGTTTGACCAGATTAGGCTGATGGGCCTCCACAGTATATGGCGCTCCCAAATGGCTGGCTATTTTTGTGACCCACACGCAAGGCCAGCGCGCATGTATTTCCGCGAAAGTGTGCACAGGTTTCTTGAGATATTGAAAGCACAAACAGATGTTCCTGAGTGGCTGTCAAGGCTGGAGCCTTTGGTAGTGCTCAGGGAATTTTAAAATAACAACACTCGGCCACAGTGTCAATTTGGCCGCTTGAGCGATCTGGCGTACTGTCTATTGTTGTGTGTTCATTTGTTGTACTGTGTCGAAGCCCGGCAATAAAGAAAAAAAAGCTGCCATGGTAAAGTGGTTAGAGTACCCGATTTGTGAACGAGAGGACGTGAGTTCGTATACTACTTGCGGGAGCGCTTTTTTTCTCGTTTTTTTTCATCACAGTCATTTTTTATCAGCGTATAAACGGCTCATTTCAATAATTCCATCTTCGAGGAGCATCGGAAAAGAGCAACAGTTAGTCCTCGAAGGAGTAACCGCATGGGGAGCAAGAGTTCATCCCCTCTCACTTACCCCCTAAAGGGAGGAATGGCTGCGGCAAATCAGTTGCTCCCCTAAAGGAACAACTTCAATACCCTCTTTCCTCCGTTTCTTCTTGGAGTGTATCTTACCAGTCATCGTTTTACCAATTTTCATTTGAAGAATGAGCAAGTCGCGAACGCGCTTGAACCGCGCTCAAAGCAATAATTACATTGATTTAGGTAACGAATACAAGGGCATCCTTTGGTCTGTGGTGACTTAGGTCTTTATGGACTTTTATATTCTGTTCAAACAGCGCAACACATGACGGAAGAATAAAAGGGAAGTACGCAGGTGTAGCGCTGCTAGCTTCCAGCTACGCCGGGGAAACAAGTTTTTCAGAGCCGAAACGCGCGAGACTAACTCGTTGCATGTTACATACACACTACCAGAAAGTCCGAGCCCGGATCGGGCCCGGGTCAAAAAGCACATGCCATGCCCGAGCCCGTGAAAAAACTGCTCTGCCCGGCCGGGCTTACCCGAAAGCGCGGGCCCAGCCCGCCCTTTCGCGTGAGCCCGAGCCCGTGCAGTGCTCTAGTCGGAACGCATTCAATCATTCGATTGTTTAATGATATGCTAACTGAAACGTAGTGCAAAGTTTTCATTCGTGACCGGAAAATGATGTATTTTGGTTTCTCGGCATTTAGTGACAATTGATTTTCGCGGAACCACATCTAAACAGCTAGCAGTTCATTCGATTCAGTATATTGGCAGGTTTCAAGTGAACTGCCTGTGAATAAAATTACAGTATCGTCCTCATACTATAACGCTTTAGACGATTGTAGAATTCGCGCGAAATCATTAACGTATAGAGCGAATAAAATGGGACCCAATACGGATCATTGCGGTACACCACATGTGACATTCCTAGATTCGGATAGAAAACCGCGAATTAGTTCTTTCTGCTTTCGCGATGTGAGATAACTGGCAAAGAAGTCATGAGCACCATCGATAATACCATAGCACTTCAGTTTTTTCAATATTGCCGAGTGACAAATGGTACCCGCCGTGGTTGCTCAGTGGCTATGGTGTTGGGCTGCTGCGCACGAGGTCGCGGCATCGAATCGCGGCCACGGCGGCCGCATTTCGATGGGGGCGAAATCCGAAAACAGCCGGGTACTTAGATTTAGGTGCACGTTAATGAACCCCAGGTGGTCCAAATTTCCGGAGTCCCCCTACTACGGCATGCCTCATAATCAGATCGTGGTTCTGGCACGTAAAACCCCATAATTTAAAAATTAGTGACAAATGGCATCAAACGCCTTTTTTATGTCGATAAAAATTTCAATAACAATCTGTTGATGGTTGAGGGCAGAGTTGAGTACTTGAGATAAAGTTCCAGGCAATTTATGTTATTCTTTTAAGGAAGTGCTTCAGCTGTTGAGCGATTATTTTTCAAAGATAATGTTTACTATACTCAATACAGATATCGGTCTGTAGCTGGCGGGAATATTATGGTTGCCCGTTTTGCAGACTGGTACAACTTTTGCCATTTTTAATACATCTGGATAGGAATTCGCATTTAATGAATGGTTAAATAAACGACAAAGTGGAGCACTCAGAACATCTGGATTGCCTTTCAGTGCCGTAGCCTGTATACCATCAATACCTGTGGCTTTGTTCAACTGTAGATTTTTTATAGTAGACGTCACCAGCTCTTCTGTTATGACCTGACAGCTAATTCTGTTTTCACTTATTTTTTCAAAGTGGTGGGCAGTGCACCAAGGACATATAGCGTGATCATACGTACGTCGTGTGCACGTATACGATGACTGCTTTATTGCATTCGTGATACTGCAAATAATGTTATCACATTCTAGTTGCACGTCGTCGTTATACAGCGTTTCGAACATAATGTGTTGCAAGAGGGTGTGTAATTTCGAATGATTAACGCGTGTGGGATATCTCGGGAGCAACTTTTCAGTTTTACGTGTAGAATGTAAGTATGATTGTGGCATGAAAAGAAAAAAATGTCACAGTTTCGCCCTAAGCACGAAGCAATGAATGCGATAGCAACACAGCAATGTCATACGAAGTAAGGTGAGCGGCTTTGGTAGCAATAGGAATTGTAGTAAACATGAGCTGATTAAGTAAGCAGGTGTGCTGTGGCGTAAGTAGACCAACATGAACAGAGACTCGATGACCACGAGAAGGCGCGTGTGAAACGGTGGTGTTTATGAGAAGCGCTTCGTGTGAGTAGCGCGTGCGAAAGGACACACCTGTAGCGCTGCACTGCCGATCCGGGAAACATTGCATGTGTAGCGTGCGTTGGAAAATGTGGCCCGACTATTACTAACTGAATGAACAAGCGTGGTGTGAGCGTGCACAAACAAACATGAATAGATCACACTGAATGACTGCAGACAACGACTGTCAAAACGCTGGCAGCAAGCGCAGATACGCCGCAGCGGGCGAAGGTACGTGCGGTCTATCGCTTCAACGGAAACTGAGCGGCGAATGCACAGCTCATACAAAGGTCAGAGCCGTGTGGAGATAAGAGACGGTGCGGGCGAGCGGCGAGCGCGGTTGTTGGCAGAGTAGAAGTGCGCCCCCTCCCCCCTCGCTCCCTCCGGCGCTGGCTTCCCGCTGACTGGCAGACTAGAGGTGCGCCCCCCCCCCCCCCCCCCCCGCTCCCTCCGGCGCTGGCTTCCCGCTTCCTTGCTTGCGCGTGGGAGATTGAGTGCGTTCGCTCTCCGTGAGAGCGCGCGTCCCCGCACGCTTCCGCTCGGGCATACGGCGCGCGCCGAAGATTTTATCTATACGGAACCTCACGGCGACGGCGACGACGACGGCAGAAATCCGGTTGAAGTGTCCATATAATTACTATCGCAATAAAAGTCGGGTGGTGATCAGCAATTGTAAAATCATAAGCACCAGCTTCTACGTTAGTACCAAGACTGCTCAGCATGTGATCAATAAGTGTGGCAGAATTTTCGGAGAAATGTGCTTGTTCTGTTATAACATTTCTAAGATTAAATGATTGTAGGAGGAACAAGTAGTCATGGCACTCATCCTTTAGCAGATTAACATTGAAGTCACCACAGATTATTATCTGGGAATGCGCGGTTACATAGTGAATCAGCACACTTTCCATTTCTGATATGAAGTCATCTACGCTTGAGCTTGGGGGGCGATATACTACACCAGCTATAACGCCACATTAAATCGTCGCAAATAGCGCTTCCGCAGATTGTTGAGTGCTCGAGATATCATTTAGACGCTGGAAACTGAGCTCATTCCTGATAAACATGGCTACTCCACCGCCACGTGTCACATGCGCTCTCTGCTGTGACAACATAACATATCCAGGTAAATTTGCGTACTCATCTTCCTTTAACCATGTTTCTGTTATTGCGATTATATCGTATTGAAATGTGTATTGTGACAAATTGTAGGAGCTGGTCGAAATTTTTCTTTATACTGCGGAAATTGCAATGGAACACTGATATGTTTTTATGTTTTTGCCACACCCTTTCAACATCTGCATTATTAATCATGTCGATCGGTTACTGTACTCTATCGAGGTCCTCTGCGCATGTCAAGTGTAGAACCTTCGAATGTTCGGTCTTGCGCTTTAACACTTTGCCGTCTGACACCCAAGCGAACTTCCAATTTTTTTCGCGTTCCTGATTCAGTGCTTTTGCTAAAGGTATCTTATTTGCTGGACAGAGGTGTTCATTCACAAACACTGGCGAACTAGCCTTGAATCATAAGGTGGACGTGTTCAGCCTCTGCTTTTTTGTCGATCTCAGAAACCGGTCCCTCACTTTGCGAGAGTGGAATTTTACTATGATGTTGGTTTTACTATGAAGCAAAAGTGAAGTGACTATGAAGTCGGCGTGTGGTTAATGGGATCTTGGTATCTGGCTGGGCCAAGTTTTGACCACTTTCCCTCAAAATAGGGTAAGTTGAGGCCTTGAAGTGCACTAGGGCAACGAAAGATACGTAAAAATGAAGCTTGGAACAACAAGATGCAACAAGTTTGTGTCGACCTATGTACGCTGTTGAATTGCACAAACATTTTGGTAGTAAAAGTGTGAGAGAAATAATCTTTATTCTTTTTTTCACTGTTCTCTATTAGCCATTAGGAAAGCTTCAACAACGTAATTTTATCCTAAAAGATCTCGCATGCGCAAGCTGGTTAGTCTTGTATTGCGAAAAATACAGCCATAATTTCTGAAAGAAATAAAGTACAGCTGATCACATAGACAGCCTAATGGCACTCACAGCATGACAATTCACTGCAGCATTTGACACAGTGATGAACTCTTAAGACAGACTTGTTCCCTCATTGGGTTTGTTGACTTCTGTTGTAACAAGCGGGGAAGTCAGTATTGCTCATTATAAATATTACTTCCCATTATAGAGTTCTCGCATTACGGATTGTCCGTTTCCCAGCTTTATCGTATTTTAATTACAGAAATTAGAGTGGCAACTTATCTCCAGCACGTTTCTCCATATACCAGATAATTTTAGGGGGAATTGATGTACCAGTTTGTGCTTACTTTGTAACCACTCCCTGCTCCTGTGTGACATTACGTTGTATTTTTTGTTATTGCGTATACAACGCACCCTTCTAAGTCTATCTTAGCGTCCATAGTCATACTAATAAAACAATAAACAAAACTCTAGTCGTCATCAGCCAGGCGCTGCATAACATGTTCCGTACAACGCAGTCCTTGGAAGTTTTCATTGCTGATATCCTCAATGAAGGATTTCATTCGTCACTAAGTGTTCCTGGTGTACGTCGTGAACAGCCCCAGCCTGAACCTTAGTTACTGATCAACGCCCCTTGTATTGTCCTCGCCGCACTGGCGCCAACACAAGGTGACGTTGCCAAGCCGGCACTAGCACTAGCTTTGCCTACCACGCACCGTTTACATTCCAACAAAAAGGCACTCCTGACCTGGTTGCTTGTCACCTGGTTTCAATTGCGGACTCACCAGCCTAAATGACCCAAAGCCTGGATACGTGTAGTTGGCAGGAAACAGTGCAGACATTTCTGACGTTGCGCTGTTCTTTTATAGTGGTTCTAACATCAATAAAAGAGCCGTGTATTCGCAACAGCTTTGTGTTCCAAGTAAATTGTGTCTCTTCGCCTCCGCATCTGTGACGACAACGAAGATTTGCAGGGGCTCAGTAGTTTATCATTTTATCTTTGGGGTGTATTTTATTTTCTTGCAGTTCCCAGCTATGGCTGCGCCTGGCACCCGAGCTTGTGTACCCTGCATTGACGGCGTCGTGCTTACAGTCCCAGCGGCGTGTTTACACTCGCCGTTGGTTCTGGCCTTACACGTGCATTAACCACCGGCGATGGTTCATGTAACGTCAAGCCGCGCAAAATGCAGATTGGGCGAGTTGCTAAGACAGTAGGATCGGGGCAACGGCGGGAGAAGAGCAACAACAACAACAAAAAAATAGGAAAGGAAGAAGAAACACACGTAGGGATATTTTACGTCTCCCAATTTCTGTGATTTTTCTGGCGCTTCTCCAATCTGCATACATTAACATTGTTTGCATGGTGCATTTGCAGTGCTATTTGCACTCGTTTTTCCTTTACACTACTGATGCCACGAACATTACCTGCGTCGTGCAAGCTGCGATCTTTCTCAATATTGAACGCACAAAAGTGCGTTTTGCAGTGTTTTGAAACCGCAGTGCATCATCACTGGAAGCGTCGTGTGCACACTTCGCGCTTTTGGCCTGTCTGCGCCAATGCTTCCGGTTGTGGCGCTGTTCGCCCGGGCGATGCGGGCTGCTTATGACGGCCGCCGAGTGTCTATAGCTGGTGACGGTGAATAAAAAAGTCGCAGCTTCGCCCGAAAGGCGAAGCATCTATTGCGATAGCAAATTAGTACAGAGCTGTACGGAATAAGGAAGGTGATTTTATCGGCTGCATAAACTTGGACACATTCACTTACTAACTGAATTAACAAGCATCGTCTCAGCGCGCACAAGTAAACAAGGATAGATCCCACTCGATGACCGCAGACAACCACTGCCAAAATGCTGGCGTGAGCAAGCGCGGCGGCAGCAGCAAGCGAAGGTTAGTGCGGTCGATCACTTCAACGGAAACTAAGCAGCGAAAGCACAGCGCATATAAAGGTAAGAGCCCTGTGGAGATCGCTTTAATGATACGGTGTGCGTGACAGCCCTCAGCCGCGCAAAGTACAAGTACGCAATTGCTGGCAGAGGAGAAGCCGCACCCCCTCCCTCCCACGCTGCCTTTCCTCTTTCCTCACGCATGACAGATTGAGTCCCCAGTACCCCTTGCGCCCGGTAACAAGATACGCGTTTGGTGCCGCAGATAAGGGGTGCCGTCGCCTCCCCTCCCTCCATCCCATCCCCCCACGGCGTTTCGTACGACGGAAGACGTCACGTGTGCTTTCCGCCGTGCGTTCGCTCTCCGTGAAAGCGCGTGTCCCTCGCGCGCTTTCACTCGCACATACTGCATACGGCGCATGGCGACGATCTTATCGCTCTTGGAATTTATACGAAACCTTCCGGCGACGGCGACGACGACGGCAGAAATCCGCTTTGATTGTTCATATAATTGCTACTGCAATAAAAAGAAAGCCTTGATGTGATTAACTGCAATCTTTTGGATCTACTCCTCGAGCTTACTCAAACGCAGTATCGAGACCAAGGGCACCCATAGTAGCCTCCTCAGTGTTGCAAAGTGTAGTTAGCCATTCTGATCGCCGATAAATATCGAATGGCGTACAAACCGCCAACATACTGGATGAGTTTAACGTTAACATAATTATTATAAACCGCTCGGGGCATTTGGCACAAATACATTTATTGAGCCAGCATACTCGAAATGGTAAACTACTTGCATTGGAAGTCAATATGCATAGTTGACTGATTAACGAAATTTCACTAATTAGCTTTTCAAATGATTACCTTAACACACGTATTATTAAGGAATGGAAGCATACAATTTCACAAACTACACCTACTTGGAACTAAAATAACATGAAAAATAACCCATCAGAATACCAGGTGCACGTTTCGGCAAATATACAATAGATAGTTTGAACGGGGTCGACTAACATTACGAGTTTTTATGGCCTCAGAGGCTAGGCTACGTCAAATCTAGGTAAATGGTCATTCAATAAGCTAATACACGCAGGTTATCAATATGCCCTTAGCCCAGTTTCCAGGAGACGCCTGGAACGCCTCCCTTAACGTCAAAAACAGTAAGGATGCGAAAGAGTGTTGCCTAACCCAGCTAAAATTTCAGGTATACAAGACACATAATTTTCTTTCTAAGCCATGTTTGCGCTTTGTTTCGTTTATGTAAAGTTACCTGAAATATTCTTTTCATTTGCGGCGAGCTACCTATGCAGAATACCAATTATTTCTGAAAACACTAAACAGCGCCACAGATTGTCAAGCGTTTCACGGCGATTTGCAGTATATCTACATATTGTGTGGCATTTTCCCCTTCGGTAAATATCCTATGACTCAGACAAGAGCCCCTTGCATTTTCGGAAACATCATGCATAGGAATATCGGTAAATTCCCTGATCAGCGATTCCCTGATCTGACAGCCTTGATGTGACAGCCAATTTACTTTTCGAGTTTATAAAGTATATTTAATACTCTTAAGGTAGGCGGTAAGCGTTAGTTGGCGCGCTCGTTTAGCGTTATAACTATGTGACTTCTACAACCTGAAGGGCTGCGATCTGAGCTTGTGTTCCATCTGCTTAAAATAGACAAAGCATAAACATTTGCAACGCAGCCGCACTGTTCTCCAAAAACTAAATTGCTGTTCTGCCAGTGATCAGGAACCAAAGCCGCAGCGCCATAGTAGCCTCTAAATCAGTTAAGAACGAAGTTATCTTCGCCATTTATTGATGTAGCTGCGTCTTTCTTTTTGTTGTACCACTTGCACCGCCTTTGGCGAAGCATCGTCACATCGTTGAAAAATGATATCAATCGTGCTACGTACTCGATCCAGAGAAGCCAACCGCCAACCGGGCGAAAACAACCCTGGCATGCCACTTGCTTCAGATCTCGTGCCATCGGTATCGGCAAAAGTGCGTTCGCACCATCGCCGCAGTAATGGATTCTTATTAGGGTGTAATATAATGACTATGAGTGAGACGAGCGGTAGGCGTGGCACACGCTCTGCAGTGAGTGGTTGCGGCGCTGCGATTGAAGCGGATTCGGCAGCTTCAAGGTCGATCCTATGGAAGCTGCTGGAGATACTGCTCGGTGGGACCGTACTACTTCGTGCTTTGGCATTTGCAATCAGACCGCTCGAATGGGGTTCCTAATTACATATGACGCGTATTTGTGTCCTAAGAAAAAATTCCTTTTTAGGGCGTAGGAAACCTACATGCAAGCGCTTGCATGTAGGCTCCCTATTATAGCGCAGCTCCTAGCGGCCGTATGCGCAGCGAGCGCTGGCTTTCCTCGGCGTCCCTCGTAACCGAGTGAACGAGCACAGAGAAGGGTGAAAGAGCGAATGGGGAGCGCGGCAGGGGATGAAAGACTGCGACAGTCAAGAGAGCGCAAGGAGGAAAACAGATGAGGAGGGTATGGCGAAAGCGTGATAAGAGAAGCGGTGTGCCACGGAAGACGGGCGCTGCTGGGACGATGACTACGAGATGGCGCCAGAGCAGCGCGCATCGTCTGTTCACCGATGATGCCACCGATGCAATAATCGAAACAAAATGCTTTATCCTATATACTATTCCATGGTCCGCAAGCCGTGTTAATTTTTTTGCAGTCCACGCATAAAAAAGAAAAAGAAGTCACAGGCTAGCGCGACACACGCAGCAGTCACAGCGTAAGGTGGTGGAGCGGCTCAAGAGTAGCTGCAAATTGGGCACCACGCACAACACGTTCTTCGCGGCAGTCTGTTCGCCTCGTTTTGACGAGAACGATCTGAACTGTCCGCCCGGCGTCGACGGCGACCTGCGCCTTGTAATGCTCTCTGCACAGCACCGATCATGCCTTACAATTGCAACTTACCTGTCGGGCGCGCCGCGTTTGCAGGCACCTTAACTAGATGGCGCCACCATACTGGCGAAGGCTCGGCAGCTCCGGAACGCGTTGATTGCGCGTCTCATCTGAATCGCATATCGTCGTCTGCGCCTGAGAACGCTGCATTGCATGCATCTTACCTAGATGGCGCCACCATACTGGCCGGAGGCTCGAGTCGTCTCCTGCTGCGTTAGCGTTATAGGGCCCGATAGCAAGCCCCTGCGTGGCTAAGTGGTAGAGTATCCGGCTCTCACGCAGCGGGCGCCGATTCAATCCCGGCGGGAATCGGGTACTTTTTTCGCATTTCCGGCGGACGCCGGCGGCGGCATCATCGCGGCCCGAAACGGGTATTGGAATGAGCCCATAACACCTTACGCAGTAAAAAAAAACAAAAAAAAACATCATGAGCCGTTTCACAATGTGAAGGTGGATGACCAGCGAAGCGAAGACATGGCCGACGTGGGTCGCACAGCAACAAAGCCCTTAGAAGCATAAATTATCTACCTGGGAGTCTAGTAATATTGAAAATTGTGCATATTGATAACTAGTCTATAGTCGGATACAACTTTAGAAGACAGCGGCATTTGACCCTCAAAGGTGGATGGACACGAGCCGGCACCAATAGGCGCGCACTTTAGGTGACGTCATGAGCCGGACGGCCGGTGTCCCCGCCGACGGAGAACATGCCTAACATGGCCGCCCTCGCTTCGAACTGGGCCGAGTCGCGTCAGCTCTGTGCGTCTCCCGTCGTCAGAGTGAATTCGAATTGTTTGTGGTGGTCTGTCATGCCGGAAATATTATTGTGAGCTTACGATGCACAATTTGTGCCGCGTGCGTTTGTTCTGAGCCTTGAGCCGGCGAAGAAAGATTGCAGCGAACATCGGTGGCGCTGCCCTGCGCTTCGTGTGGAAACAAGATCCCGCGGCGGCATACCGCTGCAAACAAACATCGTACGTGTTTGTTCCGTGGTGTTTTGTTTTGCTCCTAAGTGAAGTTACGACGAGGAGAGTTCGCCAAAGTCTGGTACCTACTGTGAGCGGCGGGTGTGTTTGTGTACTGTGCCCCTGCGTTTCTCGTCGGACGTGGTGAAGTGATGGAGCAAAACCATTATCAGGATAAATGAGAAAAGCGTGCGCGGATGAAACCAACCTGCGAGTTTCTCAACAGAAAAGATTTGTGAAAGCAACCTCCAACGCAAAGGTTCGTTTCTGCCAGCTCAGCGTGCAAACGACCGATCGTTGGCAGCAGTGTGATAAGATAGCCGAGCGTCTAGCGGCGTCGTTCGAGTGTTGTGTAGCACCGTCGATTGATTGCTTTCCACCAATGCTAACAATCAGTGACTAACACGCGCAGCTTGAGTGAATGCCATTGGATTGTTAACGGTCAGGCGTTTGGAAGCAGTGTTTGTTTCCTTAATGTCAGCCTGAATGCTAATTTAAAATTATGACTGATACACTGGTGCCGTTGCAAGGGAGCTTGGCATGAATTCGCGTCGCTGTGTGGCTTAGAACTCTTCGCTCACTGCACGCGCCAGCTGTAGAAAGCCTGCTGTGACACAATCGCGCATAAGTTGTGCTGTCAGCGCTCGACTTGCTTTCCGACAACACAGCTTTGCGATTTGTCGTGATATGTCGCTACTAAAAAATTCCCATGACAGTGAAGGCAACAGAGCCAATATGTACATTAAAAAGAAGTACGACAAAGTTGGCACAGCTGCTTGTGAACTGACTCCTAATAGTTCTACTCGTGTCTGCGTTAAATGTGTGTGCGTGTTTTCTTGTGTGTTTGTGTATATTTGTTATTTTGCCTTTTTTGTATTTTAGATCTTAGTTTTCGCGTTTGTGTTCATGTGTGTGAATATGTGAGTTCTTCCGTGCGTGTATGTATTTGTTCCTATTTCTATCCTTTTATTTTTGCATTTGTTCTTGTAAGCATGCTGCAGCCACGACTTTCGACAATTCCATTAACTCGTCTCATTCAAAGCACCAAGTCCTGTGAATAGCCGGGCTGGTCTCTTTGATGTCATTAAAGCCATTCTCTCTTGTCTACCTTGCCTCCTCAGTCTGCCACCTTGCTTTGTTTTCTCCTACTATTCTGACCTTGCTTCTTGTGCTGTTGCTGCAACGTGATTAATCAACTTGCACCAAAGAAAGTTCTATCAGCTGTTACAACAGAAACATTGACAGATACAAAATGTTAAAAGCATCACGTGGCTTCCACAGTTACTTCGTCTCTTTCCCCTGTTAATGTGTTTATGCATCAGTGCATACGGTAGCTTACCAGAAGTGCACATGAAAAGGTGCCATATTGTGAAACAGCACCTTGCTATGTTGTTGCATTCAGTCTTTATAAACAGATGGTTTTGCTGCCCGTCACATGTAGTGGTACACATATATAACATTGTGCAGTGTGGTATCATTTCCTGTCATGACGCTTTCATTATTACAAATGCAGTTTTCTAGTGAATGGAGTCCAGCGAAGCAGTGCTGTGAGAGCTTTTGCAACTTTCACCATTTATTCCCCAATATCACTGTTTGAATCTGTCCGTCACTTTGCCTACGGCTTGTAATGAACAAAGTGACTCACTAAAACACGTTCAACTTTTTTCCGGTACGTAAATATGACAAAAAAATGCTAGCAAAGTTAATCACATAAATAATTGTGGTTGCATTCGCATTACTTGCTCGAGTCAGATTAATAAATTGAAAATTGGCTATGACAACACTTCAATTTTCAGTGCAGACTGCTAACGGAGCCATAAAGCGTGCTCAGACTAATTTCACTATGGGGTGCGTCAAACTCGACGGTGGCTGCCTGAATGAGCAGTTTGGGCCTCTCTAAGCTAATGATGTTTTATATTTGTTCTCTTAATCGCATTACTTGTGTGAGCCAGATAACAAAATAAACAATGCAACCACATGAATGTGCTTTGGCATTCAAGCTGCTGACAGTGGCAGTGTGGTGTTTGCTGCTATTTCACCACCACTCGCTATGGAATGACTGCGATTTCCAGTGCAGACTGCTAACAGAACCATCAAGCGTGCTCTGACTACTGCTATTTCACTATGGGGCGCGTCAAACTCGACGGTGGCTGCCTGAATAGCATTTTGGGCCTCTCTAAGCTAATGATGTTTTATATTTGTTCTCTTAATCGCATTACTTGTGTGAGCCAGATAACAAAATAAACAATGCAACCACATGAATGGCTGCCCGAATGAGCATTTTGAGCCCGCCAACGATAATCAGGGTTAACAATAGTGTTTCAATTCAGATATGCCAGCATTTAAATGTGTTTCTATGCCACTTCTTAAATCGAGCACAATGTGTGCAGGACGTTGCTTATCAGAATTGAGCTTCTATTATAAGCAATATGCCATAAATGGAACTGCTTATTTATTTGAGAGGTCACGGAATGGATGGTTGGCTGTTGCGAACCCACCGGCAAAATTTTGGTAGCCCTAATAAGGGCTGTTCTTTTGTTAATAAGAAGCGTTTATGCTTCGTCGAGTGGCTCAATGCCAGACAGCTCGCAGTCGGAGTCGCTTTCTTCAGTGTCATCTTCACCCAGCTGGATGATGATGGGTTGAATGTGCTCACTCCCAGACGTGTCAAGTCTGAACTTTGCCTCCAAGTCCATCACATGCTGAATGCTCTTCCTCCAGTCTTCCGCCGTTACCTGCTTGATTTTCTCCCTCAAGATGACGTCGACCGTGGACAGCTTGAAGTCTCTGTTGTCCGCAGCGATGCCATTTTTGACCTTGGCCCACACAAGCTCAATGGGATTAAATTCGCAGTGGTACGGCGGGAGCCTGAGTACAATGCAACCGGCCTTTACAGCTGTGTTGTCTAC
This sequence comes from Dermacentor silvarum, assembly GCF_013339745.2. Classification (NCBI taxonomy): domain Eukaryota; kingdom Metazoa; phylum Arthropoda; class Arachnida; order Ixodida; family Ixodidae; genus Dermacentor; species Dermacentor silvarum. Next base: position 133,563,503 of record NC_051161.1, on the reverse strand, counting down.
GATGTAGCTCAGAAAGCGTGACTTTACAGATGCCACCAGCTCAAGCAGCTGCTTCTTTATCATCCTTTCACCGTAGGTGATGTTCTTGCTTGTGAGCCACTCCTGTATCTTTTCCTTCTTCCAGGCTGTCGTCGGCAATTTCTCTTCTCGCCGGCTATGGTAAGGTGCATTGTCTAAAACAATGACGCTACCAGCTGGCAACTTCTGCAGAACGTCATTGAACCAGCCCTCAAAGCGATTGCCGTCCATTTCCTCGTGGTAGTCGCCTGTCTTTTGGCCTCGGAATATATCCAAGCAGCCGTCGACGAAACCATCCTCGCTCTCGATGTGCGTCACGATCAGGCGCTGACCTTTCCCAGAAGGTTGTTTTAGACCCGTCGTCAGGCCATTTGCTCGAGCGAACAGGCGTCCGCGCTTCTGCACCACGGTGTCTGTCCACACGATCGACCGAGTGTGTCCTGCCGTCACCCATGTCTCGTCCAGGTAGAAGATCTTTCGGCCTTCCGCCCGGTAGCGCTCCACGTCACGGAGGTAGCGATTCCGCCAATCGGTGATGTCATCCCGGTCGATAAGCAGCGAGTTGCGGCTTCTCTTTTCGTGCTTGAAGCCGATCTCGGCAAGCAGGCGACGCACAGTACACCGCTTTAGTGATGGTAGTTCCATACGCTCCGAGAACTCGGTAGTTACCTTCTCGACCGTCGGTATCTGGTTGCGGCGAAAGAAATCGTGCACACATGATCTCAGCGCGCACAACGTGAAGCTGTCAAACTTCGCGCTGCGTCTCCTCTTCTCCGCATTGCGTGGGCGCTTTCGCGAGGGCGTCGTCAGTTTGCCACCCGAAAAATGCGAAGCTTTAACTTCCTGCCTCACCCTGAACACAGTCCTTTCGCTTACACCAAGCATGTCGGCGACAAACTTGCTCGTGTCCTCCACGCTGCGTTCAGGCTGCCTGTTACGCCAAAACGTGTAGCAGTGGAAGATCATGTTGCGTGAATCGCTGTTAAGGATGTGGCCGCTCTTGTTCTTGCCGAGGCTCCTTGGTGGTGTGGTCATCGAGGCGACACAAGGCTCGTTCGGCAACAAAGGATCGCGTTCCGATGTCACCTCGCTGGGCTCCATGGCGGAAAACTGGCACGGAATGCCGCGCGCGATCGTTCGCGAACTCACGAGATCGCAGGTTCGCAACCGCGAAAAAAAGAAAAAAATATTAATTAAAAATAAGCTCAACACATTAAAAAAATAAGGTTGTGCAAACACACAAAAAGTATATATGAATCTTATGCAATTAAGCCAGCGACTGCTACGCCCGGTGCCGTCGATCTTGCTCTGTAGCAGACGACGCACAGCGTTGCAGAAGGCACGGAGTTATTTTTCTCTCGCGATCCGGCAAGTGCGGTAGCATTTCCATCATGAGAGTTTTATCAAACCACTCGTCAAGATACACAAATCTTATTTATACCGACAAATACGTGTTTTAGAAGCAGTCACATTTTTTTGAGTGGGACTATTTCTTTAGTCGCGGAGGAATTGGCTGCTGCGCTTCGGTCAACTGGGCGGGGCCTCCTCCTGTCTTCTAAAGTTGTACCCGACTATACTCAAAATGCATATGCGAGGGAGACCGACGAGCCAGCTGTGGAAGAAGACGACGACAAACGCGCGAGCAGTGGCACGAGCCCGTTCGCGCGGGACCTGAGTTCTTGCACATGCAGAACAACAATGCACGGAACCGTAGCCATAAACAGCGTCGCTGTAAACAACGCTGGCGCGCCACCCTAATTAACGGCTAGGGTGGCTATGGCGTTGCGCTGCTAAACTCTAGAATGCGGGCACGGTTTCTATGGGGGGAAATGTAAAACAAAATACTCGTGCACTTATATTTATGTGCAAGCTAAGGAACCCCAGGTGTGCATATTTTACCGGGTGCGTCATAATCATTTAGTGGCTTTGCTATTGAGTTTAGATACGAAGCATCTCATGCTCGGGGCTATGTCCCTCCCTGAATCCGCCGTGCGGCGTCCACACCTGCACTGCGCATGCGCATCCTCCTCCCGCTCCTGTCCGTGTCTCATCTCCTCTACTCTCGGCATTCCTCCTCGCCTCTCCGACGCTCCTCTTCTCTGCGCATGCGCATCCTCCTCCCCCTCCTCTCCTTGTCTCATCTCCTCTCCTCTCGTCATTCCTCCTCTCCTCTCCGACGCTCCTCTCCTCTCCGGATTGCGCAACGAATGGGAACACCTGCGGCTCCGTGCGCGGTAATGCAAAGGAGCTTAGGTTAGAGGCGCGACGGTAGGTGCCGTCGCGCCTCTAAGGTGCCGTAGGTGCCGGTAGAGAGGAGGGTCAGTAGGAAAGGGAGAGGGGAGGGCGAGGGAACCGCAATTCGCGTTAGCGTTGGTTGTAGCGCCGGGACGCCGATCCTGTACTGCGCGCCCCACTGAACCCGCCCTAACAAGACTTAACCCACCATAACCCGTAAGGCCAGGCCCAGATAGGTGCCGATCAGCTCCGCTCTTTCGTTATAGCCTAGCGCCACTAGTGCAAGCTACGGTATGTTTTATTTTTTTATTTCAAAAAGGAAGCTCCTTCTGCTTTTTCTAGGGGGTATACATTTCATTTTCCTAGCGCTAGGTACTGGAAGGTGATAACAGGGACGAAACGAACACGGCTTGTAAGAGGACATGACCACGAGGGAGCGTAAACTACCGACTGGTTTATTGACGGATCATATCACAGTTTTAAAAGAACCCAACGACGCCTTGCGACTGCGTGAACAATAGTTATAACGGAGCCTCTCAGATCGCGTTTTCTCATTTCTGCCCGCTTTGTTTTTCTAATAGAGTATTCTGCGTGTGTGTGCGTCTCTTGCGTAATTTCAACATTACTAAGCACGACTGAAGGTGTACTGACGCAGTTGCCTTTTTATTCTTCTGTTTTTAAGGCATCTCGGATATCGCTGGTTATTTTTTTCCCGACGACTCTCATTCTATCAAAGTTAGGCGCGAATTTGCACATTCTACAATGCATGACCAAATTACTGGATGCAGCTATCTGCTGGCATGCCTATCGGTGTTCTCTAAGCCTGTCGTTGATACAGCGTACCGTTTGGCCTACATGGACCTTGCTGCATATAAGCGGAATCTTGAACTCCAGATCACATTCACAGGCTACTATCTTTGCTCATGTTTTAGGTGACATATTTCCTGCTACTTCGTGTCTTCTTTACAACTGTGGTCGTTTCGTTCCTTTTAGTGTCTTCCAGTGCATAGCGCAAGAAAAACGAAGAAACGCCCACTAGCCCAATTCATCGCTCTCAGGGTGTAAGCGAGATGAAATTATTGTCTAGTCTGATTTCCCAGAAGAACAGGTTATGCTTATCTTATATCTCATACTTGCATTTAATGCCGTTCTAACTGTACGTCCGCTCAACTGAGCAGCTTGTAAATTATAAACTACTGCTTTCACTAATAGGGTGCATTCTCGAGGGTAACGACAGTAGTAAAGGAAATAAAGGAACGGCATGCCTCGCATACACGTAGATATATTTGTAGGGCTACTGTGTTCTTTGAAGGCGATAGGTTTGATCCCACAAGCGTCACTCACTTTCAATGGGATGCATACAGTTTTTGAGACTCTCCGGAAGATGTCCTGGCCTGAATCGAATTAGTTGATTTACAAGGTGCCTCATATTGAGGCGTTTTTACTGAATGGCAGCTATGAACTTCTTAATAAGAAGTTATTAACCCCCGTGTGCTAATTCTCTTGGGTACTAGTACCCTTCGCCGTAACGGCTGCGACTCTCCAGTAATGGAATCCTTCGCGAAAGTCCTCACTTGCATCGATCACTCGCTCTCGAGACGTCAAAGCGTTTTTATGCTTTACATTCGAACATAAAGGGCTATTCGATAGTTTTTAAACGTGAATTCGGGAATCGAATACGCGCTAATAGCAAATACCAATCGATGAGACATGTGTTTCGACTACATGTCACCTGGGGGGGGGGGGTATTCAGGAAGAGTCCACCTAGTGGACCGCTCATTTCGGCCGCTGCTGATTGGCTGCAGCTGCACGGGTGAGGAGGAGACAGGTGCTCCCAGCCAGTCTCCTCGCTCGTACAGCTGCAGCCAATCAGCGACAGCGGAAAAGGACAGTCCACTAGGTGGACTCTTGCAGAATACCCCCCGCCCCCTGCTGACATGTTGAAGGAGATCGCCAGCTAATCAACCTCTGCCCCACTCGTTCCATGTATATGCACGCTCTGAAAGCCTCCCCCGCCTCCCCCCGACCCGACGTGTAGGACAGCAGCAACAGCAATGGAAAAGTCGTAGCAAGAGTCAAAGAAAGCTTTGATTTAACCCTTTGTAGTCATTTGTTGGCGTACACTCACGTGTCGTCGTTGAGTCATCGCGTCCTTTTCGGAATTTCATCACTGCGAGAGTCAACTAGCTGACTTGTTCACTTGACTTTCTTCCTTTAGGAATAACCTTATCCTGTTGCCAAGACGCGACTGGTCTATCCAGTTTGCTACAGACGTTGAAGACTGCTTTTTTTAGCCTGCGTTCTCCGCAGCGTAGCGTAGTCTGAGGTGTAGCAGTAGAGGTGCTTCCTTTTACTGCACTGTACTAATAAGTTAATTTGTTTTCGAAATATATTCGTTTATTGCTGCTGTATTCGTGCTATCATACGTAATCGTAATCGTATAATAATATAATGCGTATAATACGTAATCTACACGAGTACTCGGCACCCTCAAATAAAATGCTTTCACTTTTTTTCGCCTAAGTACACCCTCCATTGTGATGCAAAAATACACATGACTTCAACTCATTTTCTCAGAAATAAATGCTGGATAAAGCGCAGATATCATCCTGAACACGATCAAGAAGGCTTGTAGTACTCAATCCTCTCAAGCCTCTATTCGCAAGCTTCTATTTTTCAGGATGTGATCTTATACCGTAGAAACGTCCCCCGGATGTCTGTGATTTGCTAGTATTATTCTCAAGCACCTAATATAAACCGCTATCGCGCAAATACATCGTGTTCTGCAGTCAGGCCACCATGGCATGCCACGCAAGTAGGACCACGCTTATTCATTTGGGTGAGCAAGTACTATTTTGTGCATCGTTGCGTCGCCACATATTAACTCTGCAAGAGCTTTAAGAAGCCGTCCATCTAACCTGATTGTCTGCTTCAGTCTCTTGGTATACCATACGAGTGCTCTCATTAAGTTATTTTTCAACTCAATCGGCCCTTTCGCGCTGTTTATTTTCGCAAATTGTGTGTCCATCGCTGTGGTTACCAAATACGCTCAACGATAAGCTACCACTCAAGCCTCCCTGGCTACTTTAGCAACTGAAGTTGCAGGCTTTTTCAACACGGGGTTGACGTTCATTATGACGATTCTCGCGTACTTTATGAGGACTTAGGTCACTACTTTTTCTCCAATGCCATCGCTTACACTTCTCGCTAGTGCTAGACACAACACAAACACGTAACAACCTTAATGAAATATCAAATACACGTTAGTCGACGTTCTGTCGATTTCAATTTCGTCTGTTCAGCATGGTAGGAACGTGTTCCTGTCTTTCGTGACATTCGCTGGTAACTCCTTCCTCTACAACACACCTTGTTATTATTCACTTTTTGGGGGAGGGGAGGAGCAGCAGCACACTGTATTTTCTATGAATGTACTTTCGGCTTTAGATGCGACCTCTGAGAAAAATCTACATGCGTGTGGTGATGTGCCCTGACTATTATACAAACGAACTCGCATGTACGCACTTATCCGCTCAACAACAGGACCGAAAATCTTCATGTGGCAGCCACACATGGATCGCCTGCTCATTTCCACAACCGGTTGCGCTGGCCAAAATGTAGTTGCGCGGTGCACCTTCGTCCGTGTTGTGAGCCTGGGGCCTCAGTATACGTACTTGAACCCTACATCGAACCAATACAGTACATGACTTTCTTGTGTTTTTGTCGCTTAACAGCTCTCTATTGCCGGGAACTACACTTTAAGATATTGCAAAATATAGATAGGCATGAAACAACGAATTGTACAAACGGATCAGCTCTATATGGCCTAATAACGCATCTGTTGTAACTTTTTTTGCTCGCATTTTCGCAGGTGTAAGTCACTCGAGTGATGCTTAGAGGTTGTCGTAAGCTTTGATTAGACGTCGTTCATCCTGAAGCCTGTTGCCCGAGCAGTTATGATTTCTTCAGTATAGTTAAGCGATACAGCTTACACCCAATAAATTTGTAACCGATTATAAAAATATTCCAAGAATAATATATCATAACGTGAATTGAAACCATAACGTCGGCTGCGGGCGAAAGAATGCTTTATCATCACCACTATAATTCTATACCTAAAGGGGGCCACTGATTACCAGCAGGATTCTCTATAAGCCAGGTAAACATTTTAGAGTCAATTAATGTACCTGTTTAACGCATATTTCGTAACCAATGCATGTTCCTGTGGCCCTATACGTTGTATTTTCTGTTAATATATAATGCGAAAACATTATATGGCCCATTAAGGCCTACCCACATGGAGCGAACTTTCCGGACAAATTTTAGGTGGCGAGAGCTGGCGCGGCAACATCGTGGCGGCCTTTCGTCGTGCTGCACACATAAGCAATGAAAAAGTGGCGGCCGCCGCCAGACCGCCGCCACCACGACCTGAGTGTTGCTAAAAGCGCCGCTTTAACGTGACAGCGTGAAGGGCCCTGTGTCGCAGAACATCCGGCGTCAGCGGCAGCGTCCGCGGCGGAGAAAATCATCCCGAACCACGCAAGCCCTCCACATGGCGCAGAGGCGTTAGTGAACTAACTGGATCTCTCAAAGTAAAATACGTCTGAAAAATCGTAAAGTACGACTTAACCACAGCCTACAGGCATGACAACGTCGGATTGTAATTTGAATATAGGAGAAAACGTAATGCAGTTACGCGGAAACTCAAACACAAGCCCCATTTTCCAGCCTTTGTAACACTCGTACAGCAGTGCGCCGCGGTTAACTCCTTGCAAAAATACCACCCAGATGGTGCTTGCCTCCTCGGTAGCCGCATGCGGAGGCGAAATTGGGCAAACCTGGACAAAAAGTAAGCTGCAGTTGCCGGGAAGCCTGACAAGCATTCAGGGAACTCTGAATGCATTGCGTTCCACTCTTAAAGGCGAAGCTTAAGCGTCCTTCAAATTTTTAAAGCGAAGCTTTCTATAGCTTTCTGTGTCTTGCTGAATTTTCCTGTGAACGACGAAAACGCACTGCAGGAAAGCCAACATACACAATGGAACTAACTACGCATCTGCGCACACAATAGCAGAACTGCGCACGACAGACGTATCGTAGAACACTACAGTTTACATTCGCAGTTGTACCGATAAGAACAATGGGAAATGCAACGCCATGCTACCCGGACGAACTCTACATATCTGCATTGCATTACGCGCGTCACGCAATTCATTCCGGGCCGTCACCATGGGTAGGCCGCGGGTGCAGCCCACGGCAGAAGAAGAGGCTGCCGTGCGCGAACCTAAGCGCGAGCGCGATCGTGCCCGTAAGGCCGATCCCGTGTATCGGCAACAGCAGAGCCTCTGACCGTCTACCACAGCGCTCGCAAGGCAATACTGTGCAAGTGCAGAGTCGTCTGTCAGTGAAAGTGTCAGTGTGTGCGTGTAATAAACGGCTACATGAGCTAAAATAAAGGCTCTGCAACTTATCGAAATGTGTCTTCATTCAATATCAACGTTCAAAAAATACAATATTAAACAAGCAATCAAATCACATCCCCGCAGAGGCGCCTGCGTAAGCAGGCGTTTGGTGGGTTGCGACACCACGGACCCGAGCACATGGGGGTCGGACCCTCCCACGCTTCACCGTGCGTGGCTTAGCCGTGTCCGGGGAAAAGAGGATCCTGGGGGTTGAGCCGAAGCCGGGTGTTTGGACCTTCATGGCCCCTCGGCGGAGGCAACACACCTCTGGCCTCCGCTTCACGTAGACGGCCCCCCTGGGCTGACCCACCCAGGGGAAACCGGCTGGTCGCCTTTTCCTATCCCCCTCTCTGCCATTTTTTCTTTCCTATCTCCTTTAATTACTGTCCTGTCTCCTCTTCTCTTCAGTTACTTCCTCACTTTCATAGGCGGCTCGGGTTAACCTTGTGTAGGTGCCCTCTCTTGGGTTTGTATATAAGGTTATAGCGGCAATGTACGGCTGGCGCCTGCAGCCTTACACGTTAAGTGCTGCAGCGTCCCCTTGTTGGACTCCGTGGTGGGTGGCTGCCATTGCTGCCGAAGTACACTATACTCCTATGGGAACACCTGCTTTTCCACGGCTTCTTGATCGTCTGCCTCAGAAGAGGGGATGCACCGATGAGTTCTTGAATTTGTTCACCCGGCCCTAAAGACATTTTCCCACGATATCAGGTAGTACATAGTGAAAGAACTGAAAGACTAGCGAGAACCATATCCCCATTTGTAGTTGCGAAAACCTTGACCAACACTCTAGGCCCTGGCTACAAAGTCACCAAAATGCCAAGTGGGGACCTTCTGCTTGAGCTACGTGATAAGGAGCAACACAACCGACTTAGCAAGCTTGTTACCTTTGGTGATGTCCCAGTTACTGTTTCACCGCATCGATCCATGAACACAGTACGGGGGGTAGTATCCGAAGCAGACCTCATCGACCTATCTGAAACCGAATTGCTAGAAGGATGGAAGGAGCAGAACGTCACAAATGTGCAGCGCATTGTTATGAGGCGGGACAACAAAGACATTCCCACGAAACACCTCATACTCACCTTCGAATTGAGCACTTAACCACAAAGCATTGAAACAGGCTACACAAAAATAGCGGTAAGACCGTATATACCCAATCCTAGGCGATGCTACCAATGTCAAAGGTTCGGCCATGGTTCACAGAACTGCCGTGGTCGACTCACCTGTGCTAAGTGTGGAGTACAAGGTCATGCCTCAGACAACTGCGAGGCCACACCTCACTGCGTTAATTGCGATGGTGAGCATCCAGCGTACTCCCGGTCTTGTCCAAGTTGGAAAAAAGAAAAGGAAGTTATAACACTGAAAGTCCGTGAAAACATATCGTTCAGGGAAGCACACAAAAGGTGCTCACCATTCCACACGACCACTTACGCTGATGCGGCGCGTCAAGGGGAAGCGTCGCAGCGGCTACTGCCACCAGCCCAGCCCGCCACAGCGAGCTGTCGCTTGTGGATCCTGCCCCCAGGGTGGAAGTAGCTAAGTCTACTCCACCTAACCAGCAAACAGGCCCGGTTACCCTAGGGTTGCCGGCACCACAACAGCCTTCGGTGGCAGCCTGCGCTACGCGAAGCGAACCCGCAGGCCCACCAGCAGCTCCCACGGTGGGTGCAGTCAAGGCTGCCTCACCCTCTCCGGCCATTGCTGGCTGTGGTAACACCCGGCGCAGCTCAGGCCCAAAGGCAGCCCCATCGACCTCCGGGCTGGTGGGCAGAAATGTCTCGTCCTTCGCGGCGAGACTCTCTCGCGAAACTTCTCGCTCGCAAGAGCGCGTGTCCGTCGCCTCTCAAGAGGCAATGGACACTACACCCATCCCGACGGCGCACCAAGCGCCTAAGGAGCAGCGAGGCTCCCTCGACCACTTCAGAAAAGACAAATCCCGCGTTACAGGGCCTGGAAAGGGCTCTGTAATCTAAGGTAATACTTCCTTTTTTAGTACACACAGCACCAATTTACTTTCATTATGGATACACAAATCATTCAATGGAACGTCAGAGGCCTTCTTAGGAACCTCGACGATGTCCAAGAACTTCTTTACCAACACAATCCAAAAGTGCTGTGTGTACAGGAAACGCACTTAAAATCGAAACCTACAAATTTTCTCCAACAGTATGTTACGTTTCGTAAAGATCGCGATGATGCTCTCGCATCATCAGGCGGTGTTGCCATTATAATTCACAAAAGCATAGCATGTCAACATTTGCAGCTACAAACGCCCCTCGAAGCAGTGGTAGTTCGACTTGTTCTTCTGAACAAACTCATCACCATTTGCTCGCTTTACATTCCCCCACATTACCACTTACACAAACATGAATTTCAGTCCCTTATAGACGAATTGCCAGAACCTTATCTTGTTCTTGGCGATTTCAATGCGCACAGCAGTCTGTGGGGCGACTGTCGTATCGATGCGCGAGGTCGTCTTGTTGAAGAATTTCTTTTCTCGTCTGGTGCGTGCCTCCTGAATAAGAAGGAACCTACATTTTACTGTATTGCAAACAGAACCTTCTCTTCTATTGACCTTAGCATAGCTTCCCCGTGTCTATTTCCTGAACTTGAATGGGAAGTTACCAAAAATCCGTACGGGAGCGATCACTTCCCAATACTACTGAGAACAACCACAGAAAATAAGTCTTCACCACAAGCCCCTCGATGGAAGGTTGATACAGCAGATTGGGAGAAATTTCAAACTCTTACTAGCAATATCTCCTGGGCTGACATGTCTTCGTTAGGAATTGATGCTGCTGTAGAGTATTTCACTGCCTGCATAATTGATGCCGCTTCTAAATGCATATCCGAAATAAGTGGTGTGGCATGCAAACGCCGTGTCCCATGGTGGAACGACGAATGTAGAAACGCTCGTAGGAAACAGAACAAAGCGTGGGGTTTGCTACGTGATTCACCCACTGCGGAGAATCTTATCAACTTTAAGAAGATAAAGTCACTAAGGCAGG